>NC_045543.1:85369108-85589355 GCF_009769535.1 Thamnophis elegans | reverse complement strand
GTGAAACAATGAGGCTGTTTTCTGTTATTCCCTATAATTTAACAGGATGTTCTCTTCTACTTCTTTTTATGTTAGTGTTTTTCCTAAGCAACCAATCACACTTTCAAACAAATCACCAAACTGCAATCCGGGATGTGCAAAATTCACATCCCTCAAAATTCTGGGCTCAATTCAGTAGTTTCCAGAAGTAAATCCCCTGAATCAGAAGTGTTTTCAGCTGTTCCAGACAAGATGTTCTAGATAAAACAGACTTCTTTTAAAGCCAGACCATCTTGGGACCTCTTGTACCTGTTCCAATTTGGACGGTTTTCTTCAGCCTGGTCTAGAGGGAAACTGAACTTTCTATCTCCAAATCTGAGTTTTTGAACATCCTTAGCTATAAACCCATCTACCAATTTTGTTTCTAAAAATAGCTTTCGGCGCATGTGGAATCCATTTTCGTAAATGCATTTGATATTAGATTCTTTGCTTTGAAACGTGTCAGTCCCCTGTTGCTGTTTTGGTTTGGGTTATTTGTTTTATTTGTTTTAATTAAAAGCAGATCTTGTTTTTAGCCAGGCAGAGTTTGGAGCCTGCTTAGTGACAAAGCAAGTGCTTATCATATTGCTTACCTCTTATGTTTCAGTAAGAGGGACAATGGCAACAGAGGCTTTAATATGCTTTCCTCTGAATATAATTTTACTTCAGTGTTTGCAAGGAGAATGGTTCCAAAGAGTTCCTGTGATGCCTTTATCCTAGGCCTAAAATATTGTTTATTTTATGTCCAGAGTTCGGTGGAAAACTGATCTGACGTGAACTAATTATCCTTACTCTTATATACCAATTAGTTTTAGCTATGGTTTCTTTTCTCATCACAAGTTCAAACATATAAATAGCAATAGCACTTAGACTTATATGCTGCTTCATAGTGCTTTTACAACCCTCTCTAAGCAGTTTACAATGTTAACATATTGCCCCCCAAAATCTGGGTCCTCATTTTTCCCACCTCGGAAGGATGGAAGGCTGAGTCAACCTTGAGCTGTTCAGAATCAAACTCCTGGAGTGAGCAGTGAGTAAATTTGTAGTACTGCATTCTAACCACTACACCACCATGGTAATAGGTAAGTGCTCATTACTATTGAAAAAATATTGGATACCTTGCCAAATGGCATGTTTTGCCACAACAATGCCAATCTATTCCTACAAACACTGAAAATCTCAGATGCACAGCCAGATTCCAGGGATTAGGTGCATAGATGTTCTGACCTCCCCATCCCGTCAGATGGAAATGCCTCCATCTGGATTGGTCCTCTCCTAACACATTGGGAAGCAGTGGCTGATGGACAATTCGAAAAATATGAGGGTTTACAATGAGGAACATTTTCCCTTTCACTAAGACATTTTTTATGCATACATTACATTAGTAGCCCAAGTCCATATATGGGAACCTGCCATATAAATACTTTGATCAAAATAATGCCTTCTTGCGTGACCCGTCAAAACCGCGGTTTTGTGGTGGAACCCCTTCTTGATTCAATGAATGTATTTAATTTATATTACTTTCTTTTTTGTTTTGTTCTGATGATGGTGTGCTATAGTTTGCTTCCCCAAATTTCCTTGATGTCATTTCCAATACATGTACTATATTATTTTTCCTATGAGATAGCCCTGAGCTGATACTTCATCCAGAGAATACCCAAAGGAGAAACAGCGTGTATCTCTAATGACAGCATTTTACCAGTTGTTTGACTCCTCTGGAATCTAGCAATGTCACCAAGCTTCATTCTGATGATGTTATACTATTAGTATTCTCTGTCTATCCCAACTCAGAAGGCCAGAGAGATACCTATGCTAAATTAACACATGACAAGTGCAATGGTGATGAAAGAAAAGGGATGCCAATAGCATTACACAAAAGAACTAAACTTCAAAAGCATTTAGCTAAAGATTCACAGTATGTTCTTTCTTCCCAGGCTCCGACATGAATGGACTCTAAGGCTGGAAAATCAAATTAAGATGCTTCAAAAGGACAGCGAAAATGGCAAAGTGCAGGATAAGGTGTCTCCAATTGAAAATTTTAGCCAAACTGCTGACCAGACTTGATTCTGATCCTTGATAACGAAAGAGAAATTCAAGTGACACCCGAGTTATAAATAAGCTATTAAAAGACACAACATGGGTACTTTTTGCAAACTTTTTATCAACCAACAGCAAAAAAAGGGAACCCCCCCCCCACTAATTCTTAGTTGAATATTGATCATTTATATGTATCATTAATTTCCATCTACAGTCTTAGCTACTTATATTTGACAGGTAATAGCACTATAGTCTTTAAATGGGGAAAACTGCTCTTTATTATTCCAATTATCAATGAACGTAGTGGTTAACTTTGGCTAATATAGTGAAGTTACTTGTGTATCTTGAAATGTTGTCCAATGCTTTGGAATTCTTGAAGCTGAAACGACGTTTGTTTTAGGAAAACAAACAGTTTTCTCACAGGGATGCATTAGAAGTAATAAAATTTCTCCCACAATTTATTTCCCCCAAAGTTGAATTCAATACTAGGTCTCAAATATACTGTATGTCACTGGAAAAAAAATGTGTTGAAAGATGTATCTGTTTTGCCCCACTGGAATTTAAAACACTGAAATGCCCCATTCTGTAAATGAACAATAAAAGTGACTCATTTGTTTTTGGTTTGTCAGGATGGTATTACAGATGTAGCATCACATTCATTCATTTTTAAAAACCCCATCCTTTTCAGTGCAACCCTATCTATGCCTACTGAACAAAATCAATCGTGTTCTTATTAGATTTCCTGTGGGTTCACATAAATTTTAGGGGCTTGTAGCCTTACTAGTCTCTCTGCAGGTTGCACTAGTGATTCTTCCTTCCCCTCTGCTATTTTTGCCCCTTTCTGGTGGTTGCCAATATAATATTGTAATCAAAAATTAAAAATGTCTTGGTCGCAAGAGAAAGAGTAAAAGGCACTCTTCCTTTTTTTCCTATTTTGTCTTCCTGAACCCTTAATATTTTTGTCTCAAATGGCACTCCACCTCCAATTCTTGTTAAGTTCTTTGCTAAAAGTTTTTAAATCTTTAAAACTTTCATTTTTTCCTTTTTAATCCAGAAAACGATTAATCCATGATTCACCAAATGGATTTCTCTTATCCTGATGCTCAGAAAATCTCTCTTTAATTGTAAATTTATTACATTTGAAAGTGTTTAAGAAAGCCTTATGTGACCAATAGAGGATAGTCTAACCACCACCCCACACCACCCCCCGAGTCATCTGACTGTGGCACTGATGGTTGGTGAAGTGAGTCAGATTGTATTTGTAATCAAATCTGTGCCAGAGAAGGGGAAAGCACTAATGTAACACTAATACAGTTAAGGACAATTTAGGAACTATGGATCAGATGGAGACCACATCATCAGGATACAGCAGGAAAAAAAGGTTGCTTGGGCATATTTGTGCTATTAGTAAATGCAAGTGAGAAAAGGCTCATAGTATATGTTTAAACACATGTTGTGGTAAGCCTCTTGTCCAAATGCCTCAAAGTGGAGTGTGATAAATCTCAAGATTCATTCTATATGCAGACTATTGGGCAAGTAAAACTCAACAATTTCTCCCTAAAGCCAGAATCTCCAGTTCCACAGATCTAGTAAATATAGCGACAAGATGTTCTTAAATTAATGATATCAAACAAAGTGAAAGAAAAAGAACCAATGTATCAGGCATGTATATATTTGGATATTTTAAAAAAAGAAGACAAATTGAAAGCAGGATTTATTTATTTTAAAAACACACAGGCTATATAGAAAATAACATGTTTTGACTAATGGTGGAACAGAAGACAATTAAAGTCAGGAATACCTATATAAAGAAACAGGAAAATTGCA
This sequence comes from Thamnophis elegans, assembly GCF_009769535.1. Taxonomy (NCBI): domain Eukaryota; kingdom Metazoa; phylum Chordata; class Lepidosauria; order Squamata; family Natricidae; genus Thamnophis; species Thamnophis elegans. Next base: position 85,585,473 of record NC_045543.1, on the reverse strand, counting down.
ACTTGTCAAAGACAGCTATTGATTTATCAAAGCATTCAAGGAAAATTATGCAGAACATCTTTTTCCAGTCTGAAATGTAACCAATCCAACTTACTAATGAAACACTTCTTAAAAGAATTTGTTTTTTCCTCTTGACAATGCACAAGTGCAAAGAATTTATATTCATGTGTATTTGTGTAATTACACTATTCATCTTAAGTAAAATGTGAATAAGATCAAGAGTTCTGTTTTATATTACTATAATGCAGAAATATACATTATCAGAAATATTATATATTATTATAAAGCTTATCAGGTACTTAGGAACTAAGAATGTGGCAGCCCAAGGAAACAATAGTCAATAGCCGTCCATCAACACACCAATCATTCAATAGAAAGTCACACCAGGCACCACATAAATATAATGCATAGAGTAGCCCAAATAATATATTCCAGAAGAGAGAAGTTTCCTGAGGATGGGCTCCAGCACGACTCTAAAAGCTTGGAAGATTAAGCCTCTGGTCTGGTGACCAAGTCAGATTGGATCCAGAAATAAACAACTTAGCTGACATGACTGGGGATGTTTCCAATGCACTTAAACAATAGGCGTATTTCTCGCAGTGTTGCTCTGGAAGTTACATTAACTTTCTCTCTCTCTCTCTCTCTCTCTCTCTCTCTCTCTCTCTCTCTCTCTCTCTCTCTCTCTCTCTTTCTCTCTCTCTCTCTCTCTCTCTCTCCCTCCCTCCCTCCCTCCCTCCCCCTCTCCCTCTCCCTCTCCCTCTCTCTCCACTTTGTCTTCTTATTAAACAACAGTTGCTTGTCCTTAGTTGGTCTTAAATATTTCTCCAACAAAGCTGTCTCTGTTTTTCCAACATGCCCATTTGCAGCCCACACTCTTCCTGCGCAGCTTTTCACTGATACCTTAGACCCCAATATTACTCCAAGTGACCTCATGCAACATCTGTAGATGGGCTGGGTTAAAAGACATGGGAAACCTTGATTGAACCATGTTCTGTGGGTCAAAAGATTTCCACTATCCAGCATTCATTCATTCTCTCTCTCTCTCTCTCTCTATCTATCTCTCTCTATCTCCCCTCTCCTCTCCTTCCCTTCCTCACAGACAGACACACACACACACACACACACACCTTTTGCTTTTCCTCTGGCTGTCCAGTATGTAAGGACCTTCCTTCATTTTAAGTAAGATAAAGTACCTAATTCAAATTAACTAGAGAGCACCACACACACAAAAATCATGCTAATAAATAATTTATTTGAGAATAAGCAACCCTCTTTAAAAGAAAAGAATAATGTGCCTCATAAAGTGAACATCTATATTCATGCAAATTCCCCACTCCCAAGTATATTGCATTTGTAACAATATATGGGGGAAAAGTAACACTATAGCAAATCGTTGTCAGCCTGAATGGAAGGGCCGGGTACAGTCTGATTTGCTAGGCATGGACACCAAGCTTATAGGCTACTGCCAACATCACTTGTTGCTTTCTGGGCACTGAAGTGTCCTGTGCTTTAGATCTAAAATTCAGCTTTACTACATTACCACAGGAGATTGTCTGACTATTATTATCAAACAGGAAAAGATGCAACTTTACTTTTACTGTGTTCTCTCTTAAATGGTCCTCATCCCACTGATGTTGCCAGGGAAGAATTTTCTCATCAGTATCTTATCATCATCACAGTTAATTGTAAGTTAAGATGCCGTGTAATTTTTATTGACTGCAGCAGCAGATGTGCTTTCCAAATACTGCAGTTATGCCTTTGTCAAGGGAATCGAATAAGTGACTCACACTCATGCACTTTCATTAAGACAATTAAATGCCATCTAGAAGAATGTGACTGAGCCCATGCTGACTTGCAGCCCATTAATTTATAGCCTAAATTGCTGTGGTAGAAAATACACTCATGTGTTTCATAACTATTTGTAAATGATATCATCAGGCCACCTCAGTGTCAAAAGAAACTATTCTTATTGATTTGAAATAGTTGTACCTGCTTTGTATTTTTAGGATCACTGAGAACACTCATGTGGAATAGATAAATTCAGACTTCTGATTGCAAATAGATTTCAGAATCCCTTAAGAGTAATAGCTAGTCAAAAGGTTCTCCTAGATTCTGGAGTTAGCTGACAGATACAAAGATTATTTATGCTGTAAACAGACAGCCTATCTTTAAGAACACTCTAGAGTACCGTGAACATTATTTATTCTTGCAAGTACATAAAATACAGTTCATTATCAATCAAGTGCTTGATAACACTTATTACAGACAGTTGCATGTCTGTAAAGACTGAAATAATACTCATTTCTAATTTAAAAAAAGGCAAGTGCATGTATCTTATGTGATAGATGATAGGTAGGTAGGTAGGTAGGTAGGTAGGTAGGTAGGTAGGTAGGTAGGTAGGTAGGTAGATAGATAGATAGATAGATAGATAGATAGATAGATAGATAGATAGATAGATGCATCAGAGGTATGTAAATTTGGTGGATTCAATAAGAACATCTGTATCTATTTGGAAAACCAATTCAATTTTAACGATTGGTTTATTTGAAACATTTCTCAAAACTGAACATGATGGTCACGCAGGTCTGTAACTTTGTTGCTTATATCCTTATGATTTATATTGATATTGATTATTTCCTGATTGCTTATTTGCACCCTATGACTATCATTAAGTGTTGTACCTTATGATTCGTGACAAATGTACCTTGTATTTTTATGTACACTGAGAACATATGCACCAAAGACAAATTCCTTGTATGCCCAATCACACTTGGCCAATAAAGAATTCTCTAATTCTAATTTGATATAGTGCATTTAAGTTCATGTCTTAATGTCTAAATCAGTCCAAATTGATCAGTCAGTTTGAGCTACCAAATCATTTTGATACTGCAAATTAATCTGACTTCAATATTTAATTAAGCAGTAAATATTTGCACAGTTAGTAAAGAACAAACAGTACCTACTGTATAATTTGCATAAATGCATTGTTTATAGTGAATCTTTAAGATGCTTTAAAGATAGAGCTTTTGTGTTGACCAACTCAAGCTGTTATTGTGAGAGCTGAAGTTAGCGGGACTAGAAGCTATAAGCCTGGGACCAGAGGAGATTCATCAAAATCCAAGGTAGATGTGCCCTCCAGTTTCAAGGCCAGGAAACAAGAAACAGCATCCATCATTGCATAAGAATGGGAGAAAGAGAAGCAAGATTTAAACTCTGATCTGTTATAAATAGAGAGCTTGATTGATTGCTTCTACAGCCAATCTTCCCCAATATTAGAGCTTTTTGAAAACAGTATAAAAGCAACTTACCTATCCAATACTTGTCCTTGACAGTGATGGCATGTGGGAATGGATGATAGGAGGAAGATCCACAGACTAGACAATAGACTAATAAGAAGCAGCTCAGTCTGCAGGTGGGGAGAAAGGGTGAGAGGCATTTCAAAAGGAACCCTCCCTAGTTTCCTAAGTAAGAAAACTAAAAAGAGAAGTATTTTCAGTCTTGCAAGACTTTGTTTAATGTAACTTTACAATACATATAATACCGATACTCCTGCTTCTGCTTCTTGTCTGGACTACCATAAAGGGCTAACATTTATTCTTCCCTGTGAACTCCTGGGTTTGAGTTCCTAGGCAGAGATTTCTTGTTGTGTTCTTGGTAAGGCTCAAACAGCTAGCAAAACCCGAATTAGCATTTGGATACCTGGATTTTTAAGGGGACGCGGTGGCTCAGTGGCTAAGATGCTGAGCTTGTCGATCAGGAGATTGGCACTTCAGCAGTTCAAATCCCCAGTGTCACATAACGGGGTGAGCTCCTGTTATTTGTCCCAGCTTCTGTCAACCTAGCAGTTTGAAAGCATGTCAAAAATACAAGTAGAAAAATAGAGACCACTTTGGTGGGAAGGTAACAGCGCTCTGTGTGCCTTTGGCGTTGAGTCATGATGGCCACATTACCATGGAGACGTCTTCGGACAGCACTAGCACTTCGGCTTAGAAATGGAGATGAGACTCTAGAGGTGGAAACAACTAGCAGGGAACCTTTACCTGGATTTTTAATGCTATTCTCACCTTGCCATATTGTATTCTTTTCATTTCAATGGGCAAAAAATTATAGAATATTTCCTGATCAATCAGTAATTATTATACCAACCAGATTTATTTCCTACTGCATACAAACTTGTATGGGTTCCATCAAGCACACACACATACCAAAACTTGCTTGCAGTTTGTTTCCATTATTACACATTTATACTGTGATATATTGCATGTCTTTTATAAGAATAGCACAAGGCTCTTCTTTGGAAATGAGATGCATGATGGAATGCAAATATGAACACCATGAATAGAAGCATTCAAACTTCCAAACAACTAGGTTAAAGTGCTCTCCACCAATCCTTGAATTGGGTGGGCTGAAAACTTCTCAGAGTAAAGTATACTGTCCTGATTGCCAAACTCCAAACTGTCACAGTAATAAGGTCAGTGACTGGTGCTAATATTACTGTTTGAATGTGGGACAACTAAGGAAAAATGATTGCTAGATTCTTCCAACTTTCAGCAAGCATTGCCTACTGGTGAGAAAACAACTATTGTACCAAGTATCTTGCCGAACATAAGGTGGGTCAGGATTTGGTGAGCATAGCTGGGTGCTTGAAAAAGCATGCTTATCTATTGTCTAACCAACTTCTTGTAGATACAGAGGTAATCTCTACCTATGGGCTATCAGTTGGGTTAGTTTTGAAAACAGGTCAAGTGCTCTTTTTAAAGCATGTCCCAAATTAGCTCAGTTGATAAAGACTACAACAGGGCTGTCAAACTTGGGGCGTCACGTTGTCGTCACATGACATATCACAACTTCCCCCCCTCTCTAAACCAGAGGTGGGCATGGCGAGCACGAATTTTTATACCCCTGAACTAGAGGATAGATAAGGAACGCATAATGAAGTGGGAAGGATCAATTGATACTGAATGAATTCTGCCCTTGAACTAATGCTGCAAGGGAAGGGCTGTCCTGGCAGTATGTACTGTTTGGTCCAAATGGCTGGCCCTTGAAGCAGAATGAAATCAGCGTGATGGCTAGAATGGACAAGTTTGGAAGCAAAGTGCCTGAAACGAAAATGCTTAATTATAAAAGCTGTACATCGCTGTCAACCTATCTTGCTACTGAGAAACAAGCAGTTCTTAGCCTACTTAAAATACCCAGGCACAAGGGGGAAATTTTAGCTTTGATCTTTGGCTACACTATTCGTATGGCTTCAGTCTTCAAATTTGCATCAACGTGTCCTCTTTGTTATTAATGCCTTATCCAGCATCTCCCATAACATCTTATTGAGAGCTATGTCCTTGAATCTCTCTGTGTAAGCCCTCTATTTGAAGAAGCTGACAGTAAGCAAGATGACTTCACCCCAAGCATACAACACTTTAAAAGAGTTTTTAAAAGTATAGTCAGGAAGAACCTTTGTGTTCAGAGGCAGTGGAAAATCTGTAATACATTCAAAGGTGATAGAATCAGCAACACACGGTTGGCATCACCTGTCTATATTCCCTCTGGAAGCATAGTACTAGCTCTCTCTTAATCGTGTATTTTAGGTCTGGCACACTTTCAAAAGAACACTAAACCCATGTTTGTAAGGAGCCCAGAAAAGACCTGTATCAAAAAAAGCTCCGGTCAGATATGCTGGGATAATCAGCTGGTCAAAAAGCCATGAAGAGCACTTTTCTGAAATTGGGATGGAGGTGACCACAGTAACCTTAAAATGGCCAATGAAACTTAGGCTTAGGCTGTTGAAGTATACTAGATCTTATCCATATCATATTCTTTGTTGCAAGGAAAGCGGAAAACGCTATTTTAAAACCGAAGCAGGTCTAAAGACATCTTTAAGCTGTTTCAGCTGTTTGTTGGAGATAAGACAAGCCAATGTCATGAGCATATGGGCATAAAGTAATTACAACTGGAAGGTCTTTGCTTTTTAACTATGGGAATATGGGATATGAATTATGAGCATAAACAGGGAAATAAATGTGACTGAATGGTGCTGAAAATTGAATCTTTCATAATTATGCCATGCATTTTCAATATATGAAATATCTGAATGTATGAATTCCACAGAGTATAGAAATAATATAACAAAAATGGTGGGGAGGTGGCTGAAAAGAAGCAAAAATTCTCTTCTAGAGGAAAAAAATAATAATCACCCAAATGACCTAATTGATGAAAGCTGTTTAAACCATCACCCTTTTAGTGATTTAAATTTGCATCACATTCCTTATCTTAAAATTTGCAGTTAATGTTGTTTACCTCCTTTAACATCCAAATCATGTCTAAAATTCATAATGGAATGTCCAGTGTTTTATTTGCTTTTTTCCATAATGTATGAATTAGTCCATTACTGCTCTCGTAGAAGTTTTCATTTTCCAACAACATAATTAAAACGTAAATAGCATTTTTACTGCAGACATTTAGTCTGCATCATGAACTAAATTCTCTCATTTCTTCAAAAAAGAAAAAAAGAGAAGAAAAAGAATTAAAACCTCTGAGCTATATTTTTTCCCCTAACTGCATTAACTCTTTGAATAAATTTGCCTGGTCTTATAGACAAACAGAAGAACCTTTTTCTGCAATGTAAAAGGCAGATCCAATAAAAATGAGCCATTATAATGAGCAGCAATTTTCATATTTTCTGGAGCTAGAAACCAATTTAATCTTATCCTTCAGCGCAGATCCCACTTTGGATGATATGTGCAATCTTTTCATTTTATTTTTATTTGCATCCTGTACCTTCTCTGACAATGAAAAAGCAGAAATGCTACAAAATAGGGCAAAGGCAATATGGATTCAGTTGTGTGCCAGCTAATGTCTAAGCATAAAGGGCTTCATACAAAAATATAAGAACAAATGTGTGGTTCACAAATCTCTAATGCTGAGAATGAAAAATTGCTAAGTAGTTACAGAGAAAAAATATCAAGAAATGGTGAATCAACTTTTACCCTTGCCACAACTCTGCTTTAGGTCAGTGTGCTTAACACATACAAATACATATACATACCAGGGGTGGTATTTACTTACCTTCCCTACCAATTCGCAAATGTGAGCATGCACATGGTGCTTCGCTCTCATGTGCCACATCTCGCATGCGCTCCTCCTTCCGTGCATGCGCTTTGCCTAAAAAAAGGGGGCCTAAATGGGATGCCATAGAGCTGGGGTTCATGGGCAGGGCCACCCGCCATTTTCACTACCGGTTTGGCCAAACCGGTCAGAACCGGCAGAATACTGCTTCTGATACACACACCCATTAATGTCTAATTCTTATTATGGATATCAACAGACCATCAGAATCACTTAGCTAAGATGGGCAGCTGTAGAAATTGAATAAATTAAATAAATAAGTTCCTCATGATTCTTTAAGAAAGGTTATTGAGATGTGAATGTACAGTATGCCTGAATTCTTGGACTATGTATTTTATGCTATTGTTGACTTAATTTATATATTCATTGGGTCTCTGATACAACTTTCCCCACACTTTTTATAAAAAGATACTTTCAAATCTACCACAGTGGTAGTGCTATTATGGTGTTTCTTAAGAGCCGCAATTCAGAGTCTGACTCTGACCTTGCATCTGACAGTGGTGTTTCAGAATTGTCAGCTTCAGGAATCCGTAAGCCAAGATTCAACTGAAGCTGATCAGTTGGTCCTGTACTTTTGAAGCAGTCAAACGAAAAGGCACAGTCCCCAAACCTTGGCAGATACAGAAATGAGAAGCAAGATGTTCCTGATTGAAGCTTCTTGCAAAACAAAGGGCAAAGCATGAGTTATTGCAGCCAAGTGGTTGCAAATGGATTGAGTCAGTTTCTGTGGTTGCAGTCCTTGAAAATAATTGTTTGGCCTCCAGCAACTGAATTGTATTCCTGCTTGTTGACCCTTTGATTCACTGGCTGACTACCCAATTTGACATCCTGTGATTCTTGGAATTTTGGACTGCGCTATTGCTTCTTGGACTATGTGTTCCAACAGGCCCTCTTTACTAGGTATTTGAATTCCATTCCTGTCTGCTGTTATCTGCCTTAATTGCAGTAAATATTCCTGCTTCTGAAGTACTGTGTGTTTGAGTGTCAGCAGTCTTGAAACAAGACAGTGATATTCAAACAAAAAAAAGTGGTAAAACAACAAAGACTTGTGAGCAAGAAAGTGGAGACTGGAAAAATGAGAGATAGTCAAGATATTCAAACCTTCCAGGGTTTTTGATTTCTTGTGTCAAAGAATGGTGCCATATGCTATTAGAGGATTGTTTCAGCAATTGAATACACAGACCCAAAGGTTTGCCTTATTTTGTTACTCCCACTCAGTGGGCAAATTCAGGATGGGGTAATAATTTTGTTATTATGATTGATAACTCAGAAAAAGCTTTCAGAAATTCCAGCAATAGACTGGAAGCTTTTGCAGTGAGAAAGAGAGGTATCAAGTAAAGAGAAGGAGCATGACGATGCCATGAATGAAGCTTACACTACAAATAAGGGCATAATTTTAGGGAGTGCATTTTCTAGGACCGTGATGGAGAACCTATGCTACGTGTGCCACAGGTGGCAGGCAAAGCCTTGTCTGTGAGCACACCAGTCGTCGCCCCAGTCCAGCTCCACCACACATGCACATGTGCATCCACTGGCCAGCTGGTCTTCAGGTGTGTGCTGCGCATGTGTGGGGAGCATGCAGGGGACATGCAGACACTTGCGCAGGGGGTGGAGCAAATGCGTGTGGGTGCTTGCATTGCATTTTGGGGCCTATATCATTACCAGTCAGTATCCTTAGTATTTGCAGTAGATGAAATTCTGCAATTCTTTCCATGAGTGACTCTATATAGGGCTGTCCAATCTAAATTAAGATCTTGGTAGCCATGGTCAGGTCAGTTCTTTGAAAAAGATTGGTGTAGAAATAGCAATATAGCAATAGCAGTAGACTTATATACCGCTTCATAGGCCTTTCAGGCCTCTCTAAGCAGTTTACAGAGAGTCAGCATATTGCCCCCAACAATCTGGGTCCTCATTTTACCCACCTCGGAAGGATGGAAGGCTGAGTCAACCCTGAGCCGGTGAGATTTGAACCGCTGACCTGCTGATCTAGCAGTAGCCTGCAGTGCTGCATTTAACCACTGCGCCACCTTGGCTCTTAACAAGGTTAAACTATGGTGCCACTTGTAATTCTAGAAAAAAGTTGTATTCAAAAAAAAAACCAAACTATTTTTCGAAGAGATTAAATCCCATTATCAGTTGAAATCCTTAGCTTCTTTGTTTATATCTAAACAATCACTTACTCAGAGTCACAGTTCAAAACTTCTTTAGCCTCTGAAATTTGGTTTCCTCTGCATCCAATGCAAAATAAAAGCAAGCAGTATATAGGTAGCTCAGTTCCCAGTGCTGAAAACTGTATAGCCATTATGTTTTTATAAGTGTTAATTTAAAAGATGAAGAACATTTCATGGTTTAATTTAGGATTATGGCCCTTCAGTAACAAATTTCTCTCTGAAGGCCTCTGATGAGACAAAATCTCCACTAGACTGCTAAAAATAAACTTCATGAGAAGCCATTCATTTCAATGTCATTGCACTCCAAGTGACAGATTCATCAACACAAATACAGCTGCTATTAAAATATTGTGAAGCGCTTTCTCCAAAAGAAGTCATTTGAAGGGCATAGCAAGGAGTAAATCTAAAACATGTAGAGGAGAATCACCTTTTTCTTCATAAGAATTAGTGTCTCTTGAAAACCACATTCTCCCATATGGTAAAATATAATGTGTTGCCTTGAATAACCTATTTTCTCACACTACTTACTGAAGAAGGAAATGCACATATAAAGTTGATAGTAGTAAGACATTTTAAAGCTGCTTCATTATTATTATTATTATTATTGTTATGGTAAACCATCAAAAAGGATTAACCTAGGTAAGAATTCCTCAATCTCTTTCCTTGGAATAAGCTTACTGAGCTCATACTGAGACTTATTTTTAGTAGGCAACTGTATGATTGTATTGGAAGCCTTACCAAGACAAAATTTTGTGAACTCAGAATGCTAATAACAGGGTGAGCAACAACACCAGCCCTTTGATTGAGTAGATCTCTAATCATGTACCCAGTTAAAGATTGTGATAAAGAAAAATGTTCTTACCCTAATCTGTGTAAGCCTTTAAAAAACTGCCCTAGGAAAAATTCCGTTCCAGAAATGTAGAAAAGAAAAATGCAGTTACTGCTTTTCACTATCACTTCTGCATCATGACAGAAACTTCTGGTTTCTGTAACACATTTTCTTTTAGCGATACTTCAATTTGCATTGTTCCTAACCCCAACTCTGTCATTTTCACATTTCCATCAGATAAAGTCATTTATCATTTATCAAACATTCTAGAAATTAGAGCTAACAAATGTCCACAAACATCAATTTTCTTTCCCTCTCCATGCCAGTATTAAAATTCAGAGACCTTTTACTGTTGGTGTATTTAAAAAATAAAATCAAGATTCCTTTTTCTATGAATGTGTGTGTTGATTTCCGGTGCATGCCTGGACTAGCCCTAACCTTTTTCCTAGGGCTGAGATAGAATAACTACTAGCCCAAGATCACCCAACTGGCTTTATGTCTAAAGTGAGACTATAACTCATGGTCTCCTGGTTTCTGGGCTGGTGTCTCTATTAAACCCTATTCAAACTGACTCTTTCCTTATTTTAAGTGTAGCCCAAAGAAGACTTGGCGCACAAAGCACATATTTGCATAAAGTATGTTTGATCCATGATGTTTAGTTGTCTGTATCCTTTGGCAACTGGTACTCTTCCATGCTCATCCCACATCTCACTGATGGTACTTAGAACTATGGTGGCACAGTGGTTAGAATGCAGTATTGCAGGCTAATTCTGCTGACTTCCAAGAGTATAGTTCTCACCGACTCAAGGTTGACTCAGCCTTCCATCCTTCCGAGGTTGGTATAATGAGGATCCGGATTGTTGGGGACAATATGCTGACTCTACAGCTTAGAAAGGGCTGTAAACACTATTAAGCAGTATACAAGTCTAAGTGCTATTGCTATTGCAAAAGAAAAAATGCAATAAAATAGAAACAAAGGAAAAGCATGCGTTTTAGAACCATTGAGTGAGTCTAAAGACTGTATGGTTAGTTCAGAAATCACCTGCCACCATTTTACTGGTTTTCTTGCCTAGAAAACATAAAACTGCAAATTGCTGAAAATGGCCCTGATGATATGAATTTTCTTGCCAATAAATTAGCAATTTATTCTTGTGTTTCATCGAAGAAATAGCCTTTTTAGATGCTGCTCATAAATTTTGGACGTGAGCCCAATAGTAATCATGACTTTTTGTTGTTCCAGTCCAGATTGCCTATCCCATCTCTTTAAGCATACATCTGTATTCAGTTTTGCATATTACAAATTCTTCTTAATATTTTTTAAAAAAATATAAAAAATCTATTCATTTTTATATATGAACTATAGATACAAATCTGTAGATTCTGGGTTTGCCTGCAATTTTCTTTTATTTCAGCAGAATTAATTCTTTATATTTCAAACACCCTCTTTTTAATAATAAACGATTTTGCAAGAAATCCATCAATGAAATGCTGTGTTATGAGACACAGAAAATCAGTTATAATTGTGTGTGGCAGGCATAAAAGATATGTCACCCCCAATTAATGAAAAGTGTTTTCATAAACATCAAATACGTGAAAATGAAGAATGTGCATGCACATGTTTATTTTCATATTTATCAACTGTGGGAAGTTATCATCCAGCCCTCTCCCAGAAAAATGAAATATCCTAGGAAATATTGAAAAGGCAGAATATTTCTCTGGATATGAAAAGAAAGAAACATGTTTTAAAAGACAGAATAGTTGCCTGTACCTTCCTGCTCATCCCCATTGTTAATGGGCCATTAAGAAGGCCAAGCTAGTCCATTTTACATAATAAAGACTTCTCCACTGCAGCTCCAGCGGGAAGGGATTAAGGAACTTTACTCAACTGACCACATAGCATCTGAGAACTCAACCAAATCTGGATTCAAAACACAGCCTAGAGAGTAGCCCCTGCATGGCCCCATGGGAGTCTGACAACCAATCAGAATACATTTCTTACGCAAGGACAGGAAACAGGGAGGTGGGACCGAACAGGTTATAAAAAGCCTAGCGAGCTCCCTCCTCAACTCTTTTCTTCTTCTCCACCAACATTGAAGCATGTGATCACCTTTTCTGTTCAGGGCTCAAGCCATGTGGCCCTGTCCAACAATAAACCATTTTTCCAAGCAGCCTCCATGTCTCCAGTGTCTTTTTCCCCACTTGGAGCTGAACCCAGAAGGACCTTTATCAAGCATAATTAATATTTAAGATCTGTGGCTGAGTTCATATATCACATTAAACTACGTTTCTTTGGTATATTTTGAATCAGCTGCACCAAGCCATAAAACATGGTCTAGAAGCCACAGTGCACCAAGCCATCAGCTGCACCAAGCCATAAAACATGGTCTAGAAGCCACAGTGACTGATTTCACAAATCATAATAAATCAGAATCCTAGAAACCACAATACTGCTTAGTTCGATGTGTGCCTATTAAGAAGAGGAATGTAAAGTCAACCAGCCTGCTTAGTCAGGTTAACAATGTGGGAAGTTATCATCCAAACCTCTCCCAGAAAAATGAAATATCCTTGGAAATATTGAAAAGGATGAGGAGAAAGAAACATGTTTTAAAAGACAGAATAGTTGCCTGTAGCTTCCTGCCCATCCCCACTGTTAATGGGCCAGGTTAGCCCACTTTACATAATAAAGACTTCTCCACTGCAGCCCCAGGGGGGATGGGAGTAAAGGCATGATAATGTTGGAACTTTACTCAACTGACCACAAGGCATCTGAGAACTCATCACAGCCTAGAGAATAGCCCCTGCATGGCACCATGGAAGTCTGACAACCAATCAGAATACATTTCTTACACAGGAACAGGAAACAGAGGTGGGGCTAAACAGGGTATAAAAAGCCTAGCAAGCCCCTCCTTCAGCCCTTCTCTTCTTCTCCACCTACATTGAAGCATGTGATCACCTTTTCTGTTCAGGGATCAAGCCATGTGGCCCTGTCCAACAATAAACCATCTTTCCAAGCAGCCTCCATGTCTCCAGTGTCTTCTTCCCCACTTGGAGCTGAACCCAGAAGGACATTTCTTTCAACAACAACTTAAAGCAAAGAATAGTAAATAGTTTTATGTTATTGGGCTGAAAAATAGATATAGATGAGCATTATACTCAGAGCTGAATCCTAAGGAGGCATGCAAAGCATACCTGGTCTCTGGTGCTCCACAAACAATGGTAAAATTAGTGACTTTGTGACTCAAAAAATGGCTGAAATGTTTTTTAATTGTAGAAAATAGTTTGTGGGTGATAATTAGCAATCAGGCTGCCTAAATCAGTGTTTTTCAACTTTGGCAACTTTTAAGATATTTGGACTTCAGCTCTTAAACAACTGCTTTCCTCATCTTGTTCTACATTTCAATAATAATGACAGGAAGAGTTGCCACCTTGTTCCTGTACCAGAATAAGATTAAATCTTCAGCCAGAAGACTTTTCTGCCAGTTCAAGGACTTGCACACATTTGGCTGTGCCATGTATCAGTGGGTTTCTGTTTTCCTTGTCTCCCCTCCACACTATTTTAATGTCTGTTATATAAAAAAACATGAGACAATTATGAATGCCTCTATTTGTGATATGCCACTCTACTATTTTTTTTGGGGAAACTATCTACAATCCAGAGACCCAATTGTGAAGTTTCCGCTGTTCGCCCATGAGGCCAATGTTGAGAAAAGACAGGAGACAAATTTTCTCGGGATGGAGCGACCCAGATGGGAACCTGAGAGCCCCTTTTATTGAGACAGGACAAAGGCAGGAGGAGCAATAGCATGTGATAAAAAACAGCCTGTACAAGTACAATTTCTAATCTACTGCTTCAGGAAAGTTCTCTCTATATATGGTCAAATCCTGGACGTCAATGGTAGAGCACATCTCAGAATGTTATGTTATTCACTATCAGGTTGTTATGGCTTTCTAGGAGTTTGTTTTCTCCTGTGTGATTCAGCGTGACTCTGCAGGCTCTAGTATGAACTAGGCCATGGAGGACACACACCTATACAAGGAACTATGTTACAACATCTCCTACTTTTTATTTTCTTTTTGTCAAAAGACTCTCCCTCTTCATCTACCAGGGCTAATCACAGCATTCTACACATAAACCAATAGAAAATCACATCATGGCAAAGGGTGGGCAAAGGGGGAACAGAAGATTACAAGCTGCATGGCATTGGGAGAGGAAAGGGCATGTGTGGGAGTTGCTGGCTCACATAGTTCATGTTACACGAGGCTGCATAGTGAGTCCTGGCCGTTTAGGCCGGAAGGATGTTTCTGGTGGGATGTTTTTGCATCCCTGTGTATGTGTGTTTCAGACAGCAGAAACTGCCCTGCACACACACACTCGGAATGTTTTTGTTTTAAAAGGCAGCGTCTCCTTCTTCGTCGCTGGGCAGGCGGAAGGGAGCTTTCCCCATGCAAGGGGTTGACTGTTCATGTAACTCCATGTGGTTGACAATGTGAATGTTCTTCTGTGGAGCCAAGCTAGAGAGTATATTCTTACACATAGTTAATAAAGAGGATACAAATTGAATACAGCAACACAACAGTATCAGCAAAGCAACAAGGGTTATAACGGACTTGGAAACATTTCCCAACCAGCTAAAATTAGGTAACCAAGAGTTCATCCAATCCCACCAGGAGTCCAAGGCTTTGTATGTTTGTCCAACTGCTTGAACGGTATCATGTAATTTGTCCACACTGGTTTCAATTTGTCCGGGCTGGTTCAAATAATGACAACAGGTAGCATTCAACCAAACACATAGTAGGGGGATCTGCGGTGAAAGATGGAGCAGCCTGTCAAGGGAGTGGAAGGTGGAGGGTGCTCTGCTCTGTGTTCCAGGTCAGAGACAGAGACAGCCTCAAGCTGTGGTTCCTGTTGGTTGGTCATGGTGAGGCTGCTTCTGTGTTTGTGTAGGTGGTTGTATAGGTGGTTTTTTGGCAAATATGGTCTTACGTGCCATCCTGGAATCCAAAGAACTTTGTCTTTTTGAGTTGGGTTGCAGCGTAGTTCCTTTCCCAGGTCAGCAGGTCAGCAGGTCCTCGCTACGTCAAGTCAGGCAAGCAGCGATAGTAGACAGGTGGACGGGAGGTGTCTGCAATAGGTGGAGCTGCAAAATGACGAGTCGCTGCCGAGGATGGTGGCTGCCGATGTGTTGCACTGCTGGGAGGCCAGGGGGCGTTTTCCCCTATTGCCAATATATCTGTCCAGGGCATGTTTTAATGTCTGGTTGGCGCGCTCAGCCAACGCCTGACCCTGGCTGTTATAAGGAATGCCAAATTTATGCACAATGCTCCATTGGTTACAAAAGGCAGCAAAGGCTGTTTTTAATTCTTTTGGGCGTCCCAGCGATGCAAAGGTCCAAATACAAAGATTAATAACATGTTTGGTGGCTTCACCCCTTTGTGGGGATGCCATAATATAGCCTGAATACGTAACATGCATTTGCCAAATCTGGCAACACTCTGTCCCCCTGGGGTTTACCCCCATAGGGAGAGGGTTTGCCTGCTGGCTACAGGTAGGGCACTGCTGAACAATGGCAGATGCCTCATTTGCAGTAATGCCAAATGGTTTTATGAGCGCTTTTTTATTCTGGTGAAAGTAAGAGTGGCTATCCCAAGGTGTGATAGCAGAACAAACATTGACATGGGGTGGGGGGGGCTGATGCCGCAGCGTCAGCAACATCATTGCCCTCCTGGAGAGGCCCAGGGAAAGGCTGATGACTTCAGATATGGGAGACATGGAAACAATAACAGCGAGAGGAGACAAGACCTTGTAAAGTGAGAAACAGAGACAAAAGTTGTGAATCAGTAGAAGAAGAGAGATAAGACTCATACAGAGAGGTTATAATCTGAGTCACATAAAGACTAGCAAGAATTAAGTTAAACAGTCATTTGTCAAATAACTGAAAGGCCAAGATGAAAGCGGCCAATTCATCTGTTTGAGAGGATTTTTGTGGCTCTGTGAGCTGGGTGTGCCATGTACCATCCTCCTGCCAGGCACATGCTCCCCGATGTTTGCTCCTATCAGCAAAGACAGTTGTAGCGTCTTTGATAGAAAAAAGCTGTTGAAGGAGGCTTCCACTGGAGTGGAAGGGCTTTTGTAATTAGGGCTGCAAAAAGGGTGGGTTTCTGAGAAATAGTGGACAAGTGTCATGAGATCACATTCTTGGGAAATCAAATTTGGATTGGGGAGGCCACAGCGCTCCCACGGGTTGGAGAATTTTATTAACAGCCTGCAAATCATGCAAAAAACGCCATTTACCAGATTTCTTTCTCTGTCTCTCTCTTCACTTTCTCTTTCCCTCTCTTCACATTCTCTTTCCCTCTTTTCACTTTCTTCTCTCACTTTCTCCTTCTCCCTTCTCTTTTCCTCTTCCCCCTCCTTCCTTCACTTTACTCTCTACTGCCCAACCTGTCCCCATTAATCATGTTTGCAATAATTTACCTACTTTCCTAGTTTCCTTACTGGAGCCTACGCTCACTCAAACACACACACACACAAACTTACGCATGCACAAAACCATTTTTCTCCATTCCAATTCAGATCCTATAAATCAATTGCTCTGTGAAACATCTGTGAAAAGAATTTCAAGGGCTTCCCGGGGGGTCGTAGCCTGCAGAGGCCCCGTATCAAACCCATCCCCTCCCTTTAGCTGAGGGGCGGTAACATTGTTAGACAGACCCTTGGCAATTGCCTTGTTAATCTCTTTAAGGTATTCTGAGGTCCAAATGACAAACTGAGAGGGGGTAAGAAGCATGCCTGACAAAAGGGTTTGGAACAGCATCCTGGAGAGCGCTACGCCACACTTGCGGGGCGGGGGAAGGGAGAGGGGAAACCTTCTCTTCCGGAGGGGCCGGGGGAGGTGGAGGAGTTTTGGAGAGGGCCCCAGGAGGGGCGATCTCCTAGTAGCGCGGGGGAGATGTTGCCGAAGGCTTAAAAGCAGCCCTCTGCATATCTTCCTCATGAATTTGAAGGGATTTTACAAGAAGTCTCCAAGTAGTGAGAACTTCCGGCAGGGCTCGAGGTTACTTTAAGAGAGCCCTTCTCAGGGTAAATGGGACAATTCTTAGATGTAAGCCAATAGAGAGAGGAAATGTTTTTTCGGGGGAATGGGAAGCGGATGACCTGTCGCCTGAGAGATTGCAACAGACGATTTAACGATTTCCCGAAGCTCCTGCAGATGTGCAGTTTGAGCCTTCGAGAAACCTGAGCCCATACTCACGATTGGGAGGGTGCTCTGTTCGCTAAGAGCAGGCCCTGGTTGCGAGACTTTGCCAAGTCGGGGATGAGTGAAAGGCTGGTGACACAGGTTATCACGTCGATCACGTTGCATCACGTAGGGTTGATCACGTCAATCACATCACGTCGGGGTCACCAAATGTGAAGTTTCCGCTGTTCGCCCATGAGGCCAATGTTGAGAAAAAACAGGAGACAAATTTTCTCGGGATGGAGCGACCCAGATGGGAACCTGAGAGCCCCTTTTATTGAGACAGGACAAAGGCAGGAGGAGCAATAGCATGTGATAAAAAACAGCCTGTACAAGTACAATTTCTAATCTACTGCTTCAGGAAAGTTCTCTCTATATATGGTCAAATCCTGGACGTCAATGGTAGAGCACATCTCAGAATGTTATGTTATTCACTATCAGGTTGTTATGGCTTTCTAGGAGTTTGTTTTCTCCTGTGTGATTCAGCGTGACTCTGCAGGCTCTAGTATGAACTAGGCCATGGAGGACACACACCTATACAAGGAACTATGTTACAACACCCAATCCTGAGATGACTGATTCTTAAGTGTGCATCTTGCCAAAGCTTCATGCTGGGGTATCAGGATGTAGATTTTTCTGGACAGAGGGCTTTTAGGAGATACAAAGATTGATAGGTAAATTGACCCCTGCATTTTGGCTGGGTTTCCCTTCTCTTGTTCTCTATCAGGGAGTGTGATGGAAAGACAAGTGATCAACTGCCAATGGCAGCAGCTATTAGCAACACATGGAAAGTGGTTCTAACAATCTGTTAAATGAACAGATGCTCAGTTTTAATTTGGAGAAGGCAGAAATGAGAATTTAGCTGTTGAGGTTGGCCCAACCAAAGTGCAGCCTCCGGAGAGGGAGTGACAACAGCTGTCTTCTGGAAAACTACTGTAGCATCTAATGGAACTACTGACTGCCATAAAAAGTCTGTCTGCTTATTTCCCGGAAACTCTGTTGCTAATTAAAACAAGCATGCCAAGGATATATTCAGCTTCCAGAGCTCTTTCACCCCAACAGAAATAAAACATTACAATGTTACCCACTCACCCCTATAGGAAGTGGAAAGCACATTATGAGACACGATAGGAAAAGAGCATTTCTCGGAGTATTCACCCATTGTTTTATTTAATTAGTTTATCATTATATATATGACTTTCTCCCAGAGGGCTTGGACATCACTTACGTGTGCGTACATACAGACACACTTTGAATGCAATGACAAAAAGACTTTATCTAAGACCAGAGTTTGTATATGTTTTGCAAAAGCCTAGGATTCTGTGAGAATTTAATGGGAATCTATGAGAGACTAATGGGGGGAAAGCATTATGTTATGTTTCATTATTGTTAAACCAGAGGCTAAGTTAATGTCTAGTAAGGTTGTGTTGGAAGAATTGTCCTTCTGGGTTCAGTTCCAAGTGGGGAAAAAGACACTGGAAACATGGAGGCTGCTTGGAAAGATGGTTTAATGGTGGACAGGATCACATAGCTTGAGCTCCTGAGCAGAAAAGGGGGATCACATGCTTCAAGATGTTGGGTGAAGAAGAAAAAAAAGAGGGGGAAAGGGTCCTGTTGAGAGTCCCTGAGTTTTTTATACCTTCTGTTGGGCCCCACCTTAAGAGTTTCCTGTTCCTATGTAATAAATGTATCCCATTGGCTGTCAGGCTCCCAGGGGCAGGGGTTTTAGCTAACTTCGTAGATTGTCTGTGTCCCAGGCTTGCTTGACCCATTGTTGGCTGATGAAATCTTCCCAGGTGCTGTGTGGTGAGAACTAATCCTACCTTTGTTGAATCTTGGGTGAGGGCATTTCCCTATGAATAGACCTAGCTATCTCTTTATCTCTTAAGGACATCCGCTGTGGGCTATTGAGGAAGGTGGGGGGTTATTAAAAGTGAATCTGCTTCTTGCCTAAAAAAGGATGGTTTTCCACTTCTCATGCAGGGAAATATAACACTCTGCCTTTTCAATATTTCCTAGGATATTTCATTTTTCTAAGAGAGGGGTGGGTGCTAACTTCCTTCAGTTAGATATATGCTTAATCTATTTTAAACTCTAGGTAACACCCTTCTGGTCCATGGGGAGCCTCTTCTGCCACCATTCTGATGCTGCCTCCTAAAAGCATGAAATGATTGGTTATATCAATTCTTACCAACCACATATATTTTCTTCATAAAGAACTATCCCTAACCAGGTACTTTAATGCAATACACAAACTTTATCATGCAATACAGTTCAATTGTTCATTCAGAAGTGCTAAATGTGTTCACTCTGTGTGCCTTAGTGTTTAGCACAAAGCTAAAATAGCAAATAAGGGTATTATGCGGTCATAATATTCCTCTCCTCCAACAGCTCCCCAATAGACCATGAAAGAATGGAGAAGTGGTTACAATTCATCTAAATTCTTAGCCAACAGTGTGGCATTACCAGCAAGCAAAAGTAAATGTACATTCAACTCATGTCTCCAACTACCATCACCATGCTATCCTATGTAAGCTAGGCTCTTTAATCTATAGACTATTTTGTAGGTCAACATAATAACTCACCAACTAGGAGTTAAGTGACATGTACTGACAAATTTATGCATGGGATTCTGATTTCTCTTATAAGGCAGGATGGCACTATAGTCCTTTCCCTGTTATTGATTTATAAAGGGCTTTTTTATTGATGACTTGAATTGTTCTCTAACCATCCTTGAGTCAGCAGAAAATAAGGTATGCCATTGTACTCACATTACTGATCCCGCTCCTATCACCTCTATTTCAAGTTACCAGAGCCTCCTAACATCTCTGCAAGATTTTAAGTGATAAATAGATTTTACATACCTCTAGGCTATCCTTGGACAGTGTCAGAATAAGAGCAAAAATACTACCTTAACATCAATACAGTTTTAACCTGGCTCATGGGAAACATGATGGAAACATGGCAGAAAAAGCAGGTTCCCTAGTTAAGTTTGTGCCCTTGTTGTGGGCAAATTGAAGAAAGTCCTAGGAAAATACATAACCAGTGTTGGATGCTAAAAAAAACCACACACTAATATAATTACTTTGAAGAAAACCTGAATGCCATAAGCAATTTCAACAAATACAGAAAATAAAGTGTAATTATAGATGTCTTATACTGTCATAAAAAGATAGTAATTATATTATAATGAAAAATGAAAGTATTAAAATATATCAGCTGGATTATGTCACATTCAAAGCAAACCAACTGAAATGATGGGGATTATTAAGTCAGAATTAATATAAGTGCCTTTCATTTAATTGGGTCCAGTCTGACTATAACCAATTCTTGATCCAATCTTTTATATTTCCAGTATGTTCATTACCTTTTTTTCTAATAGAAGAACACATCTGCAGATGGGTTCTCTAGTTAAACCATCTGCAAAGGAAGACTGATATATTCTATTATATTCTGTGATTTCTAATCAATTAAGTGTCAGTAGAGTTGATAAACTGTTATTTTATAAGGTATTTTCTTCAATAAGGGAACAAAGAAAGATGAAAATAGAATAACAGGTGAAAATAATTTCCTTTCCTGCCTGCTTCTCTGATGCCATGTTGTGGATGATATTTTGCCAAAATGTGTCTTCATATTGTGAAAAGTCTGATCTAATGAACGTTCAAAGAAATTTTTTTACAATACTTCTGTCAATTTTAAAAGTTACCTTTAGTACTGCTGATTTAAAAAAAAACATTTTAACTGCCATATAGGAATACATTCAATGTCAAATTTTATGATTGCTATGCCTTGGGAAGATGCAGACTTCCATTTTCCGCTTTCTCTACAGAGCTCTGTCCAGATACAGTAAAACCTCTGGTCACGAATGCTTCTGACCACAACCAAACTGGGTTTCAACCAAAAAAATCATGTCTGTTTGTTTTTTCGTGGCAGATTTCCCCTTCCATGCCATTTTTTTTGTAAGAGCCAAATTTCCAAAATTAGGTTCCGGTCACAACCAAATCAGGTTGAGACCAAAGTTATGGAACAAATTATTGTTGTGACCAGAGGTCCCTCTGTACTTCCCTAATATTGGCCTCAGGTGCCCCAGTACTTTTTTATATGATACATCTTTATGAAATCATCTTTATCTATTCCATACTTTATTGGCTGAGGAGACTGAATTCATCTTTAGCTGTTCCAATTTTAATGTAGTGTGTTCCCTCTTGACATTATTTTTCCCATGGATGTAATCTAGCAAGCTTCACCAGTCAGATGGCTTCTCAGGGATCAGGATCTGCCCAGCTTCTATTGGTTAGTTTCAGATGCTATGGACACACCTCCTGTGACCAGTTTGAGTGGGTTAAAAGGAGAGACAAGAAATCTAGCTTTCATAGAAGGACTGTCCACAAAATGCTTCACAGGTGCTTTCTGAAGGTCTTTTCGGGACCAATGCAGGTTCCTCACAGGAACAGGCCTAGCATTCTATGGAAAGAGAGTTAGATCTGTTAGTACTATACTGATAAAGATAAATAGCAATAGCACTTAGATCAGTGTTTCTCAATCTTGGTCATCTGAAGATGCGTGGATTTCAACTCCTAGAATCCCCCAGCCAGCGCTGGCTGGGGGATTCTAGGAGTTGAAGTCCACGCATCTTCAGATGGGCCAAGGTTGAGAAGCACTGACTTATATACCACTTTACAGTGCTTTCCAGCCCTTTCTAAGTGGTTTACAGAGTCATCATATTGCCCCTAAAAATTTGGGTCCTCATTTTATCTAGCTCGAAAGGATGGAAGACTGAGTCAATCTTGAGCCTGGTGGAATTTGAACTGCCAAATTGCAGCAGCCAGCAGTCAACACAAGTAGCCTGCAGTACTGCCACTCTAACCACTGTGCCACTGACGCTCTAAAGGAGGAAGGAATGCCCCCACTGTCTCTATACTATGACAATCTAGAATTGAGCAATCTAGAAATCTAACCCCCCCTTCAAAGTATCCACCTACACTTATCCAGCACTGCCCGCCTTGTTAAAAAGAGCAACTGTTAGACGTTTCTGTCATTGGGGATGCTCAATAGAAGAAGAAATGAAGCCAGAGAAATCACCAATTGCTTTCCTTAATGTGCCCCATTAATGAAATAATAACAGTAAGCGTCACCAACCATTTCAACGATACAGAGTAGGACTCAGCCATCAGGGCAGCACAATTAATACTTTCCTGCCAACTCAAGGCTTTGTGGATTACACTTTAATGTGGCGGTGCTTTGAATGTGATCATGATTGACTTGGGATTTCAGTTAGGATCTTCATGGCTTAAAGTTTAATCAGCATTGGAAGATGAAAAACCTTCCTTCTTTCAAGAACTGCATTCCCTCATGAGTAATTTGATAAAGAATCACATATCTGCATACAGTAGACAGCTTAAGCTGTAGTTCTTGCTTATGACCCTCCATTACTTCTTCTTACTTCATCCCATTTCCATCTTTCTCTCTGACTCAGAGAAACTTTTCCTGCCAGAGGTCTTATTAATCATGTCAGAGGATTTTTGAAATTAACCTGAGGCTTGCAAAATTGTCTACCTTTGGTATTTGCGCAATAGTCATTATATTAGGTTGGGAGGGGAAAAACAGGGAGCCATCCATTTCAGGCACTTGCTCTCTGCTGGAAGAACCAGGCCTTGAGCAATTCTAGCAAAGGGTTCAAAGATACTCATTATTGAAATGTTTTTATGGGTTATACTTTCCAGACAGTTGTGAAAAGATTTATCTTAAGACTTCAAATTGAACATTTAACTCAAAGACTATAATAGCATAGTAAAAAGACATTAATAAATATAGCTATAAAGGCACGTGGTCTTTCATTTCTACTAGGAAATAATAAAGGTTTCCCATAGTTATAATTCAAAGGCAGTAGATACAATAGTGGAGGCTAAAACTTTTCCCATTTGAGTGCAATATATGACTAATATTAATCTATGTCTACTGCTTATTTCCATTCCCAATGCATTTTGTTGGCTGCTGCTTGAAATAGGAAGTTTAATGGCTGCTTTAATCAGTCAGTTTCTTTGTTAAAAACACCATTCAATGTTGACATTTAAAAAATAATAATAACAACAAAGTTTATAGCACAGCTTCAAATAATGGGAAATAGGCAGATCTGTAAATGTTATTGGTTGTTCTCAAGTAACATCATCTGGAACCTGAATCTGAAACCAAGATGCTAAACACCTGCTTTTACAAACTTCCCAGAAAGATTTCGAGTCTATTCCAAGATTGAGCAGAATTTCATTCATCATATTATGACATGTCAATTTAGCCACACTGGTTGTGCAGTTAAATGGCTGGGGATTAGCTTGTCACTGATCCTTGGAAGAATGTAGCTATCCTGGCCAGTCTCTGTCTGTATTCACCATCTATTGATCCAATAGCCCAAAGGGAATTTAGTTGTTTTGATATGAACTTTCCAATATAAAGCTCTTTTTGAAAGTTTGAAATGTGTTTTCTTAAATCGAATTTTTAGCATTTATTTATCTATCTGTCGATCTCAAAGGCACCACTACATGCTGGACTAACTAAGGAAGATGACCTATTCAGTTACACTATAGTATGGCCAAGTACTTTTTTTCCTACTGTCTTGACCAGTTTCTTACAAATCTGCAATTACTGAAACCCCACTACTGATTTATTTTATTTAATTAATACTGTTATTTAAAAAAGCTGCTCATCAGATTTTCCATTTGAAGAGAGAGAGAGGGAAATGATATATTCTCTATTGAACGTAAACTGAGAATTTTAATAGCTTCCTGACATAGCCTGTTTGTTCCATAACTTTACACTATTGATCAAGTTATCTATCTGTGGCTGTAAGCCTATTAAATCATTTCAACTTCATTTGTGTGATGACTTGTGCTACACACACACAAGACTGTGCTAATAATCTCAGTATACTTCGAAAGGCATACTTGAAATTGCTATTTATATGTAAAAAAAATATGCAGAGAAAATGAATTGTTCGTTCTTATCCATTTCAAATTAGATTCAGCACACCATTCTGAAGAGAGCATACCTACCCGTGGTTTACATTTGTCTCCCCAGTAAGCTGTTTAATCAAAAGTAATTTGTGTTAAGCATATTGGAGCGTGTTTCATTAGTTGAGGATGGTATTTGATTTATTCATATGCTCAGCAACATATGTTGCTTGTGCTTTTGAAGCTGCATCATTTTCAACTGTAAATTAAAGCTTCTGCTTTGGGTTGATGATTGGCAGGCTGCCCGCTTTCTTTCGGACACAACTGTAAGGCAGAAAAGCAGCAGTAGATCTCTGGATGAGCGATTGCAAAATTGTCTGTGTGTTTAGGTAGAGGACAGAATACCTTCTGAGAAATCAAATCTAAAATTAAAGATCACAGGGGTATTTGTAGAATACATAAATATTTTAAAGACTGTTTAAATGCTTGAAAACCTTACAAAAAACAACATCAGGAGTTTGCAGTGTGCTACCATTACTACAGTGTTTCTCTCCCTGTTTTGCCCTACACATCTGCATGAATGCAGAAATCCTCAGTCCTCATACTGAGCTGTATTTTTATTGTTTTTATGATTGAAGAAGCCACTGTGGATTTGTTCACACATAATGCTAATACCATAAACCAAGATCTGTAAACCACAATGACTTGCTCTCCAACTACACTAAAGCAAAACCTAAGAGATCCTATTTTGTGGGGGCCAGGGAGAAATGGGGGCAATTGCCAGATCTGGAAACACAAGAAACAAAATAGTTGGAAAACAGGCAGAAGGATGGTCTACAATTTGCCCACCTAACTCGGAAAGGAAAACTTAACTGACCGATATAGGATATAAAAATCCAGATAACCAATAAATTAAGAATAGAGAAGGAAGTAACCCTAATGCCTGCCTACCCTCCTGTGACCACCTTGGTATTTTGCAGCCCCAGGTGGTAGCTCCATGGAAAGTCTTCATAGATAGTTTGCTGGTGTAGTAGAATAGCTGGCATCATCCCCCTTGTCAGGGATGACAGGTTCTTTTAGAAATAGGAGAATTGTCATCCATCTATTAAGATTGTTCTCGACTTAACAACATTTAATGACCATTCAAAGATACAGTGGCATTGTAAAAAGTGATCATTTTTCACAATGTAGAAAGCCACAACCCACCCCTAGAAGAATGAAATATTTCGAGGAATATTAAAAAAGGCAGGACAAAATATTTCCCCTAAAAGAAAAATCTTAAGGGAGACAGAAACTCAGAGCCTCAGCCAGAGGTGGGTTCCTACCAGTTCAGCGGCACCTATAGTGCTGCCAACTTGTTCTTTGCTTCTGCTCATGCGCAGAAGCAATTTTTTAACTACTGTGCATGCACGCATAGGGTGCATCAAGCGTATGCATGTGAAGCACGTCCCTAGGCAAACCAGCAATAACAGGAGCCGGAACCCACCCCTGCCCCCAGGCCCTGCCCCCAAGCAGATACTGAGCTGGGTCAGCTTTTTAAAATGCAGATTTGGTAATCCATTACTCCCTGCAACAAAGGCAGATAGCCCTACCCAAGAGCCAACATAAGGCAAAGCCATTAAGCCATAATAGGAATTACTGCATCACCCTCCAAACTTCAACAAAACCTGGGAGTGCAGACAAACACCTAGGATTGTATTTTGCCTATAGAGCCAGCATGGGATTCTGACAATAGCCAATAGAATAAATGTTCTTGCACAGGAATAGGAATTTCAAGTGCAAAGCCCAAGAGAAGGTATAAAAACCCCTCACTCTCAACTCCATGTGGTCAGCTGCACCAGAACCCATGTGGTTCTACTTCCTCATTAAACCATCTTTCAAATCAGCCTCCATGAGTGTCTTTCTGGCTGAAACTGAACGAAATGGATATTTCTTCCCACAGCATTTCTGACCATTGCAGCATCCTCATGGTCACATGATCACAATTTGAATGTTTGGGAACTGGCATATATTTATGATGGTTGCAATGTCCCAGAGTCATGTGATCGCCTTTTGCAACTTTCTGAGAAACAAGTCAACAGGGCTGCCACAATGGTGGTAGTAACCTAACAACTGCAGTGAGTCACTTAACAGCTGTGGCAAGATTTTAAAGGTTTTTAAAAATAGGGCAAAATTCACTCACCAACCATTTTGGTTAGCAACAGAAATTTTGGGCTCGGTTATGGTCATGACTCAAGGACTACCTGTACTTAGAATGGGTTATCAATTGTCAGAGGGAAGAAGCTTAGATTCTGATTCTGGCTAGGCTGCAGGGATGTCAAACTCGATCCTGTCATGGGCTGCATCAGGAGTTTGCCCTAGGGGGACCAGGGGAGGCTGGCTTGGTAGTCACGGCTGATTGCATGGGCGTGGCTGGGCCTGGGGCGGCAGGGGGCGGGCCCTCAACATTTTCAGGACAGTCCTGTGGGCAGACTGCAGAGCCTATCATGGGCCAGGTCCAGCCCACGGGTCACGTGTTTGACACATCTGGGCTAGGTCCTTTATTGTGAGACAAGTTCCCTTGCTTGCATATCCCATATTAGGCATCATTAAATGAGATGGAAGGTGTTACTAAGTAAGACAACAGATTACCAGTTTCACTATTTGAAGTATCACAGGATGTCCCTGATGACTGATTCTCTTAAAACATTTCATTCATAAGCTCTAGACATTTGGATCTGAAATTTTAGTTCACAGTGGGCATGAGTTTGGACAGACACTGGCAGATAATGCACAATGAGGTGGGGAGGACTGGCATGCTATGGTCCATGCGGTTGCAAAGAGTTAGGCAGGACTTAGTGATTGAACAGCAGCAACTTTAAATATACAGTATCCAGAAGAAGAGAGAAGTAAGGAGAGGTCGGTGGAAGGGAGAGAAAGAGAAGGATAGGAGGAAGGAAGGAAGAGAGAAAAAGAGAAGGAGAGAGGGTAGGAAGGAAAAGAAAGAGGGTAGAAGTAGGGGAGAAGGAAGGGAGGGAAGAAGGGGAAGGAGAGGAGGAAGGAAGGAAGTAGAGAAGGAAGGGAGGGAGAAAAGAAAAGAGAGAAAATAAGGTGGTGTCATAGCAGGTGTGAAGGATGGTAAACAATACATTCCAAATTATACCTTACATCCTTTTAAAAGGAATAATAATAATATAAGAATAGCAAAGAAAAAGAATAACTATGTGAATGTATACCTAGAACTGTATGTAAGAGAATAAATGACAGTAAAAATATAAAGCACAATATAGGTAAACAATACTTGATCATAAGTAGCTAAGTATAAATAAATAAAGAAATGTATATAAAAATGGATAATGAATAACGAGATTATGAACGCAAGATAGGAATATATAGAAGCAAAAACACTAACTGCAAAGAAACCAATTCGGAACTGCTGTATGATATGTGATGGAATTTATTGTTCCTATGTTGTTTTTAAGTTATGTGGTTATTTTTGTTAATGTGCTTATGTCTTCTGTTGATGAGTTTATGTGTATAAAATAAAAAATAAAAAAAAATAAAAAAAAATACAGTATCCAGAGGTGGGTTGCTGCTGGTTCGACCCGGATCAAGCGAACCAGTAGTAGTGGCAGCGGGAGGTTCCACCCACCTGCCTGGACGCTTCTTCGCATGCACAGAAGCGTCATGCGCACACGCGAAGGCGAGAGAGAGCCAGTAGTAACAAAATTGGCAACCCACCACTGACAGTATCTTCCCCTCTCCCAGTTTCCAAGGTTTTTTCATTGTTAATTTTTTGAGCTTTAAACTGTAAAATATAATTCAGTTGCTTGTATTTCTATAGCTGATGCTCCATTTCAATTATAATGACTCTTTAACTGAGATCTTGAAATTGCTGCTATCATGCAAAGTGGATGCAGTAACACTGTAAAGATCCATAAAGTTTTTAAAGGAATTTTGCAAAATCGCCAGTTCTGTGAGCACATATCTATTAAAATATGTCCATATCAAATATTCATTGTGCAACATAATCAGGATTGATTGAATTAATGGCTTTGTGATGAATCACTCCCATATACTTTTCCCCAGCAAAACTAGTAGGAAATTTTAAACTTGTCCTCCACTATACAGAAGAACATATCTTCTTAATAAACACCACCATCTAGTGGATCTAAGAGTTTGCAATTCAAAATTCTAAGCCCACTTTTCTTATAATTGAGAGATGAAATGCATTAAAAAATATTTCAGTTATGTCAAAGCAACATAGTATTTATGTTAATTTTTTTTTGTCTTGTACGGTCTCTTGACTAACAGTCTCTTCAGTTTTTCAAACTTGAATTAATTGGGGCAGTGTGTTACTCAACACTGAAAAATCTGCACATTAAATCAGAGCACTATAGCATTTTCTATTTATATTCTCTTCCATTTTGTGTAAAACAGGTGCAGTGGACCATGTTAGTGCCAGAATCCTTCCACACATATAGATTTCATTACAATATTTCAATCCTAATGGAATGCACTGTGTTTATACAATTATTTTACATATATCCAGGGTCTTTTGAAAGCATCTGTCAAAGTTGTCAATATGAAGCAGAATTGTGTCCTGAAAATGTCATGTATTCGGATTTTTATTTCTTTACCTCAGGCTACAAACACACATATTATCATATGTGTAAAAATCTAATGTCTTTGAAATCAGGTTTAAGTGAAGGATTGGATTTGAAATCTAAAATGCTTGCTTTCAAAATGCATGCTCTATGTGGACACCATATTCTCAATTAGATGTACAGAGAAGATCACTAGATTTAATGTAGAATATCCTAGTTGCCCCCAGGCCGTAACTTGTACTTGGATACACATTTTATATTCTTCCACAGCTCCTGATTTGTTTGAAAGGACCTGTTTCCATGCCTGGTTCACATTGAGAACAGTAAGGTGAAGCGTGGATAAATTAAGGAAAGAAGAAAAATCACCCTATCCCTCCTATTTCCCATATAGTTTATGATGTATTTTATTTTTCCTTTAGGATTTCATACACAGGCCTGGTTACAGCACAGAAACTGTTTTGGTCGCAATGATCGATGACCTCTGGTGAGCCAGGAATAGGGGTCACTCCTCTATCCTAGTGCTCCTTGACCTCTCAGCGGCCTTCGATACCATCGACCATGGTATCCTTCTGCGACGGTTACGAGGTAGGAGTGGGAGGCAACGTCCTACGGTGGTTCTCCTCCTATCTCTCGGACAGGTCGCAGTCAGTGTTGGTCGGAGGGCAGAGGTTGACCCCTAGGCCCCTCAACTATGGGGTGCCACAGGGTTCGGTCCTGTCCCCCCTCCTATTTAACATCTACATGAAGCCCCTGGGTGAGATCATACACTGGAACGAGCTCCCTGTGGAGATTCGGACCCTCACCACCCTTCAGGCCTTCCGCAAAGCCCTTAAAACCTGGCTGTTCTGACAGGCCTGGGATTGACGAGTTCCCGTCCCCGCTCAAACTGTGTGGTTGTTGATTGCTTTTAAATTCTTTTGTAGTTGCTTGTTTGTTGTTTCCCCCTTGTCTGTATTCCCTTTCTTTGATTTGTGAACCATCCTAAGTCCCTCCGGGAATAGGGGGGCATATAAATGCAATAAAATCCAAATCCAAATCCAAATACCACCAATATGCGGACGACACACAACTGTATCTGTCCACCCCGTGCCAACTCAGTGAAGCAGTAGAAGTGATGTGCCAGTGCCTGGAGGCTGTTAGGGTCTGGATGGGAGAGAACAAGCTTGCACTCAATCCCGACAAGACCGAATGGCTATTGATGCTCCCTCCCAAAAATGGACCAGCTACTCCATCTCTTAGCCTGGGGGGTGAATCCATATGCCCCTCAGAGAGAGTTTGCAATTTGGGAGTCCTCCTGGATCCACAGCTGATGTTAGAACATCATTTGTCGGCTGTGACCAGGGGGACCTTTGCCCAGGTCCGCCTGGTGCACCAATTGTGACCCTACCTGGATCGGGAGGCCCTTCGGATAGTCACTCATGCCCTCGTGACCTCAAGACTGGATTACTGTAACGATTCGATCGCACAGACTAGGCCTTCTCCAGATTCCATCTGCCAGCCAATGTCGGCTGGCGACCCCCCGGGGGAGAGCTTTCTCTGTTGCAGCTCCGGCCCTCTGGAACGAGCTCCCCATGGAGATCCGGACCCTTACGACCCTCCAGGCTTTCCATATAGCCACTAAGTCCTGGCTGCTCCGGCAGGCCGGGGGCTGTTGAAGTATCCAGCCCCATGGTAACTATGAATGTTGTTGTATTTTTAAATTGTTGTCTGTTTTATTTATTCCCTTTACCCTTTTTATTGTAAGCTGCCCGGAGTCCTCCGGGAGTGGGCAGCATACAAGACTAATAAACTCTAACTAACTAACTATAACTGTAAACAATAGAGATAGTCCTCAATTTATGAACATTCATTTAGTGACTGTTACAATGGCACTGCAAAAAGGAACTTAGGACTAACTTGCACTTACAACCATTATAGTATCTCATCAGATACATGATCAAAATTTTGATACTTGACAACCAACATGTGTCTACTACGATGGATGCAGAATCCCGGGGTCACATGATGGTCATTTCCAACTTTGTCAGCGGTGGAGAGCATGGTCATTTTGTGGCTGCTGCTGTGTTGCAATATTTTCAGGGAGGGCTTATTTTGGGGGAAGGGCTTATTTTAGTGCATGCGCTCAAAAGCCTGATTGGTCTTATTATCCGGGGAGGTCTTATTTTGAGGGAAACAGGGTATTGTACGTTAGATATAATAATAAAAGGAGAAAGAGAATACACATAATGGCACATAATGAAATAATGAGCCATGGTGGTGCAATGGTTAAAATGCAATATTGCAAGCCCACGGCCAGGAGTTCGATCCACATTGGCTCAAGGTTGACTCACCCTTCCATCCTTCTGAGGTTGGTAAAATGAGGACCCAGATTATTAGGGGCAATAGGCTGACTCTGTAAACCACTTAAAGCGGGCTGTAAAGCATGTTGAAGCAGTATATAAATATAAGTGCTATTGCAAGTTTATATCATTCTTCCATACTTATTAATATCATTTGTTAGTTTATTTTTCTCAATTTTTTATTAATTGGCTTACCACAGTACATATATATAGTAAGTAACAAAGTCGCAATAGAAGATTTAAAGATAAGGAGGACACGTCCACCTTCAAAGGTGGCTGATGGACATAATGTAACATCTCCCTCACTCTCTGCAACTGATCAAACTTACAATGGCATTGAATGAAAAGATTTATGATCAATCCTCAAAGCTCTCTGCTAAGTCAATGAGGAAGCTGGCAGGGAAGGGCAAATCCACTTCTTCCATCCTTTCTTTGCTCACTCACTCAATCACTCGCATGCACCAGACCCTCCTTCCCCTGTTGGTAACTCATCTCCATCAATTCCCTCCTTCCCTGGATCTCCCTGCACTTGTATACCAGTATACCAGTATGCGCCCACCAGCACCCTCCCTGAGCTTGCTCACATGCACTCATGAATGCATGCATCTTCCACATCTTTCCCTGGCCTGCCTGCATGCTCACACACATTCACCCCACACCCTTTTCCCCCATCCTTCCTGAGCACCCTCATTTGGTGCATGGCCTCTGCCGGGCCTCCCACAGTCTTCTCTACATCTCTGCGGCACCCCCATGCTCTTTACCTGGGATTCCCTTTGCTTCCTGTTTAATGGCCTATGTATCCTGGGGTTATGGTGTCAATTGGGGCTGCCTTGATTGCTGTTTGTAAGTAATGCAGTAACTTGACATCATACTTTACGACAATACTAGTTAGAGCTGGCAGTTCCAGTTCTAAATGCTATCTTCGCTCGAGACTACTTGTATCTCTCTGCTCTGAGAGACTAAGGAAGTCGGATTGCATAGCCTAGGGGTATCAAACTTGCGACAACATGTCACATGATGTATTGCAACTTTTCCCCCTTGGCTAAAACAGGGTTGGGCATGGCCAGTGTGCGATGCATCCAGCCCACGGACTGTGAGTTTGACTCCCCTGGTATAGCCCATTTAAATATGAATAGCTTCCCACAAAACCAGGATCTGAAATGCTAAGAATATATAAAATAATATATGACTTTATCTCTTTCCAAGCATATATTCTACTAGCCATAATAAAGCTGTCTTTTTGCCTTGCCTCCCATTATTTGGCATAGGAAAGGAACACAACATATCTAACTGCAAATATTAATACAATGCTCTTCAGCCCTAAAATAATTTAACAGAGCAGCTAGCAATTAAAATGAGGCAAAATAATTAATCACATGCTGTAATGAAACAGGAGAACATTAGCAATAATGCTCAATGTTTAACTCACTTTGCACAATCCAATTCATTTCAGGTAAAACAAATCCCAACACATGTTATGCTTGGAGACTAAATGCTTGGAAAAGATGGGTATTTAATGCTTGCAGATTGTAACAAAGTACAGCTCTCAACAACAAAAACACATTTTCAATTTTCTAAACCAGTGATTCTTGAAGTACAGTTTACAAACAGTGAGTGATTTGTAAATGTCCACTCAATGGTCTGCCATAACCTTTACCACATTCATGGGCCAGAGCCTGTTCACCAACTGAGTTTCACCTGGTCATGCATGCCAGCAACTGTCAAGAACTTTTTTGGTGCTTCAGCCCCACCCTTATATATCAGTTAGCAAGAACCAGTTCATATCTGAATCTTTTGGTACCTTAGTCCCGTCTGCCCACATGCTCCAGTACCGAGCCAAGGTGGCGCGGTGGTTAAATGCAGCACTGCAGGCTGACTGCTAGATCAGCAGTTCAGCGGTTCAAATCTCACCGGCTCAGGGTTGACTCAGCCTTCCATCCTTCCGAGGTGGGTAAAATGAGGACCCGGATTGTTGTTGGGGGCAATATGCTGACTCTGTAAACCGCTTAGAGAGGGCTGAAAGCCCTATGAAGCGGTATATAAGTCTACTGTTATTATTGCTATTATTACTCAGTTCATTCTCAAAGATTGGATGATTTATTAAAGCCTGTGCCTGATAATACTAACACCAATGGGAATATACTACAGAGCAAACTGAAAGTTAATTTGGTATAGTGGTTAAGGCATCAGGTGTTGTGACCCGCCAGCAGCCAGCAGATCTGGCAGCAGATTCAGACAGTGAAGAGGATGGGGAGGAACATGGGCCGGTCCTGGAGTCTGGAGAAGGCTCTGATGAGTGCTTTGCATCAGAGGCAGAGAGAGGGCCAGGGCCATCTGACAGTTATCACCTATCTTCAGAGTCGGACATCAGTGAGGCAGAAGAACAGCTAGAACCTGTTCCCAGTATGTGCATGCGCAGAGCTGCCAGGAAAAGGGAACAGCTAAGGAACAAGGATCAACTCAGGAGTAAAGCCACAGGTGGACCGCTAACAGAATAAAGAGAATAAAGGGGAGTGGAGTTTGTAGGAGACAATTAGTTCAATTCATCAGGGAGAAGACCTGTTCCTGACTTCTTGCCAAGTATTCTCTGCTATAGAGTGGCATTTGGAAGATATCGGCCTGGCAGTTCTCCAAGTCTGATAAAGATCTGTAGTTGTGAAATCTCTTGAAAGACTGTTGGCTGGGACTTTGCTGGTGAGCAATTCACTAAATAAAAGGGGAATAAACTAAATAAAAGGGGTTTTATTGGGACAAGGAGTTGGCTTCGTGCTTTTGGGAAGCCTAGGTCAGAACATCAGGTTAGGAACCAGGGGACTGCAGTTATGGTCCTGCCATAGGCACAAAGGCAACTCAGTCACTCTTTCTCAATCCTAGGACGCAGGCAATGCAAACCACTTCTGAAAGTTTGCCAAGAAAACTGCAAGGGGTTGTCCAGCAGGTCACCAGTACACAAAGACCAACTGCTTTGGTCGCGCTGATCGATGATCTCTGGCGGGCCAGGGATGGGGTCACCCCTCTATCCTTGTGCTTCTTGACCTCTCAGCGGCCTTCGATACCATCGACCATGGTATCCTTCTGCGACGGTTGCGAGAGGTGGGGGTGGGAGGCACCGTTTTGCGGTGGTTCTCCTCCTACCTCTTGGACAGGTCGCAGTCGGTGTTGGTTGGAGGGCAAAGATCGACCCCAAGGCCCCTGAAGAATGGGGTGCCGCAGGGTTCGGTCCTGTCCCCCCTCCTATTTAACATCTACATGAAGCCGCTGGGTGAGATCATACGCCGGCACGGGATTAAGTATCACCAATATGCAGACGATACGCAGCTGTATCTGTCTGCCTCATGCCAACTCAGCGAAGCAGTAGAAGTGATGTGCCAGTGCCTGGAGGCTGTTAGAATCTGGATGGGAGCAAACAAGTTGGCACTCAATCCAGACAAGACCGAGTGGCTTCTGATGTTCCCTCCCAAAGATTGTCTAACTGTTCCATCTCTCAGGCTGGGGGGTGAAATTATACGCCCCTCAGAGAGGGTTCGCAATTTGGGAGTCCTCCTGGACCCACAGCTGACTCTAGAACACCATTTGTCGGCTGTGACCAGGGGGACCTTTGCCCAGGTCCGCCTGGTGCACCAATTGCGACCCTACCTGGATCGGGAGGCCCTTCAGACAGTCACTCACGCCCTTGTGACCTCAAGACTGGATTATTGTAATGCGCTCTACATGGGGCTGCCCTTGAAGAGTGTTCGAAGACTCCAATTAGTCCAGAATGCCGCGCGAGCGATTGTGGGTGCACCAAGGTACACCCACGTTACACCTATCCTCCGCGAGCTGCACTGGCTACCTATTAGTCTCCGAATCCGCTTCAAGGTGCTGGTCGCTACCTATAAAGCCCTACATGGCATCGGACCTGGGTACCTGAGAGACTGCCTCCTGCCGATTACCTCTCTCAGACCAATTAAATCGCACAGGTTAGGTCTCCTCCGGATTCCATCTGCCAGCCAATGTCGGCTGGCGACTCCCCGGGGGAGAGCCTTCTCTGTTGCAGCTCCGGCCCTCTGGAACGAGCTCCCTGTTGAGATCCGGACCCTTAGTACCCTCCAGGCCTTCCGCAAAGCCACCAAGTCCTGGCTGTTCCAGCAGGCTGGGGGGAGCTGAGAAGCATCTACCTCCACAGAAATTGTGAATGTTGGTTTTGTTTTTAATATGTTGTCTTTGTCTCGTTCCCCCCTTTCCCTTGTCTTTTGTGAGCCGCCCGGAGTCCTCCGGGAGTGGGTGGCATACAAGACAAATAAATAAATAATAAATAATAAATAAATAAATAAAGTTGGCTTTAAGGCGCCCCTCCCACAAATGGGAGTACTAGAATTCGTAACTGTTCAATAGTGAATGTGAGGTGCAAGTAACTAGGAACAGGAGTTTAGTGCAAAGCACTACAAGTTTATTACCTGCTGACTACACCTAAGAATCTGATCTACTAACAATTAAGACAATGGAATTCATGAGAGGGAGGTGGCTGGACTTAGGTCTCTTATGGAAATTAGCGACTCCAAACCTATGACCCATTTGACCCTGAATTCAGCTTAATAATACAGAATAAGAGAGTTAGAAGGGACTTTGGAGGCCTTCTAGTCCAACCCCCTGCTTAAGCAGAAAACCTTACACAACTTCAGATAAATAGTTATCCAATCTCTTCTTAAAGACTTCCAGTGTTGGAGCTTTCACAACTTCTGGAGGCAAGCTTTTCCACTGATTGATTGTTCTAACTGTCAGGAAATTTCTCCTTGATTCTAAGTTGCTTCTCTCCTTCATTAGTTTCCCCCCATTGTTTCTTGTCCTACCCTCAGGTGCTTTGGACAATAGTTTGACTTCCTCTTCATCCCCTAAAATATTGGAACACTGCTATCATGTCACCACTAGTCCTTCTTTTCATGAAACTAGACATACCCAGTTCCTGCAACCGTTCTTCATGTTTTAGACTGCACTCATCATTTTTGTTGCTCTTTTCTTCACTCTTTCTAGAGTCTCCACATCTTTTTTACATTGTGGCAACCAAAACTGGATGCTTCTACCTGGTCATCTCCTATAATGAATAGATCACAAATATACCGGTAGTCATTGACTGAATGTGCAATATGCTGAACTAAATGGAATGGTGAATGCATATAAGTTCCTAATAGGAAATATAGTGATGTGGAATTAAAAGTGGGATTTCATCATTCAGATTCATTCACCTATAGCTCCTTAGTGTTAGAGATTTCTATTGAAGAACATTCTTGGTCAGCATACTGGCAATAAAAATTGTTATTATGATATGGGGTACATAATACAATGCAAATGGCATATACATTATTAATTTAAGATTATGTTTTTTGATACCCAATTCATTTTTAAATGGAGGGAATGGAAAAAGATATACAAATCCAGCAATAATAATTGCCATATTCAAAAAAGATAAACTCGCATGCTCTTAAATAAAGAAGGGTATTGGTTTGAGTTTCATCCCCCCGCCCCATCCAATTTTCCTAATGTTAACAGTGGTCCATAATTATAAAACTATTCAGAATCATTGTTCTAAAATATGTGGTCTTCCACTTCTTTATCAGTTTCCACAGAATGTGTTTTTTTAACTGAACATCCTGTGTATTTTTCACTGCTGTTTTCATAGCCGCCGCGGTCTGTATATTTTTATTCCAGATCAAATTCCCCTAAGCCAATAATTTACTTTGGATAGTAATATTCCCCATTTTACAGACACATCTGTTCCACAACATATCCTCTGGAACATTTCCAAGTGTTCAATGTTCTGTGAGGTTTTTTTTTGTTTTTTTTTTTACATCAGCAGTATCTTCTGATTTAAATTCACCATTCTTTCTTTCTCCAATTACGGAATGAAGTATCACATTATCATATTTGGTTTGGATGTACAATTCTCAGACAAGAACATTTACTTTGGTCCCCTGGCATTTGGCTGCAGCAAAAACTTTTCATAACAACATATGTATTACTGAAACACACATATAGAGGGAAACAGGCCTTCTTGTTTGTCCCCATCAGCAATCTCATTAGCCAGAAAATAACTGCCTAATTACTACACATATTTCGGCCAGTGCCCAGAGCCTGGATTAACTCCTCAGTTTTTTTCCATAGAGGCCACATTAAAATCTCTTTGTTACCACTGTTACGATGCCTCCTTCTAATTAAACCTCAAATTTACTAAGCCCTAATCAAAACTATTTATTAGAGAACAATTAATCAGAAACTAACTAGGGAAAGACAGTAATATACACACAGCCTTCAGCCTCAACCCCATAATAGAAAAGCATCCAATTTAACCTAAATATTTCCGTTTGTTTATTTAATTTACTGAACTTCTCTAGAGCTTCAGTTATTAGTGATTCTAAGCAAGGTGCATACTCAACATCCACAATT
The DNA here is from genome assembly GCF_009769535.1 of Thamnophis elegans. Lineage (NCBI taxonomy): Eukaryota > Metazoa > Chordata > Lepidosauria > Squamata > Natricidae > Thamnophis > Thamnophis elegans. The sequence continues at coordinate 85,547,827 of NC_045543.1, read as the reverse complement.
AGCTTACAATACATTATGACAACAATACCAATAATAAATAGTAACAAAGTGCTATAACATCTATACCATCTATACTTCTACATCGAGGTACATAAAATACAAGCAGGTAGCCCATTCAAGATTACAACATCCCAAACCCAGCAACTGACTTCCAGTTGAGTTATGGATAAAACAGCGGTTTCCAACAGGTTGTATGCCAGTGGCTGAGGAGATGACATCATTGCTCTCAGTAGAAGCAGAGCCTTTCATAAGGGCACTAAACTTTCTTATTACATTTGGAAATGCTCAATTTAACCACTTTCTGGATATTAGAGAGCTTCAAAACAGTTTACTTTGACAGCTGGTGAGTTTTACCTTCTTTAAGACATTTTAGACAGAAATTTAAAATAACATACAATTTGCAAAAAGCAAAAAAAAGGTTTTGTTTTTTAAGCTTTAAGCAGATTGGGAAACCAAGGAGATTTAAAAGTTATTGTTTAAAAAGAATGCAACAATAAAGGACATTGATGTGCAAAAAGAAAAAAGAGGAATACAGCAACTGAAAAGGTCCATCCCTCTACTGGTAGTATTCATTTAACAACCATTTGCAGTTTTGACAATGATGAAATAGTAAGTTTATGACCAATCATCACATTTGCAAGATCTGTAAAGCCAAGGAATAAGTAACACCATAAGCACAGTTGTAGCTTCACTTTGCAATTGCTTTAACATCCCAGTTGCTGGGTCCAATTGTGATTGTTCAATGAGGACTTCCTATAGTCACTACTTATGAAAACATTCAGAGAAAATTCATTTTATCAATCAGAATTGGGGATAGACAATCTGAAGATTAATTGCACCAAGAAGCCAACTGAGAGTTTGTCAGAGTTTTGGCAGCGTGACTATTCAGCTTCACTTAACAGATTACCGTTTACAACCTTTCATCAGCCGGAAGCTATTAAATCCTCAGTACCTTGACAGAGTTAATTCAATTTCCCAAAAATAGCAGCGTGATATGAGAAAAACAAGATGCCTCCCTAAATGCTTAAGTTGTTATATTGTGGACCAGCTATAGCAGGACTGTCAAACTCAAGGCCCGCGGGCCACATCTGACCCATGGGGTGCTTAGATCTGGCCTGTCGGGTAGCCATGGAAACGGCAAATGATTGGCCCGTGGTGCTTCTGCCAGTGAAAATGGAGCTTGGGAGGGTTGTGATCCGGGGGGGGGGGTATTTTTGCTGGCAGAGGGCTAGCAAAACAAAGCAAAAGGAGAAATGTTTTGCATTTGAGCATCCAAGAAGGGACAGGAAGAAAAAAGGTAAAGGTAAATTAAAAGAAGGAAAGATGGGAAGAGAGCAAGAGAGGAAAAAGAAAGAAAGAGCGGAAAGGACAAGAAAGGAGAATTAGGAGGGAAGGAAAAAGAAAAGGGAGGGAGAGAAGTCCTGTCTTAGCACTTGGCCACCAGCAGGAAAGTCTCCTCCGGAAAACAAGGGCTCTCCCTAATCTAGCCTTCCTCCGCTGGAGATAATGGATCCCCCCCAGCCCTGCCTGGACCACTACAGGTGTCCCTTACACAAGGGCTGCTATGCCCATCCTGGCTGTGCACCCCCTCAAGTCAAACCCTGATGAGACTCTCATTAAAATAAAGTTTGACATCTCTGAGCTATAGCCTCCATTTCATCTTTAAGGACAGCCTCATACAGTAGTCCATGCAGCAGTCAAATGAGAGGTGCATGATTCATGTGAAGGCAGCCTTTTCTCCAGAAGGGATTGTCACTGGCGCCTAAGATGGAGCAATGCAAAGACTCTCCCATCCAGCATGGCCACAAGTCCATATTATTGTCATTCAAAAACTTGCAAACAATTTGATTCAGTCAAGAGATGGAAAGTTTCGGAGGGGGGCAACTTTCTACAGTTTGTTGACCAGAAGTGATGGTATTTTTGAAAGGAAATATAGTATAGTCAAAGCCAAAATTTTCATTATGGGCTTTATCATTTCAGCAGGGTAAAAGTCTTTTCTATTTGGAAACTTGTTTGGGAGAATTTTTTTTACCTCATACAGGCCTAATTATGCGAGTTCAGAAAATCCCTAAGGGAGGTAAAACATCTTTTATTAGCATTTCCTGTCAGAGAGCTGCATAGTTAGTATTGTTTTTAGTATTCAGGGATATACAGATTTTTTGTAAAAAAGAAGGTAAGAGAAAGAAATGGAAACTGATGAGCCATGCAGGATATGTCAGAGAAAATGGAAATCAGAATAAAAATGATAGGGTAGCATGTTGGCAAGTACCATCTCCAAAATGAATGTGAAAGCTATTTCTACAATCAGCAAATGGTCCAATTGTTAGAAAGCTGGTGTATGAGCTATGTAAGCACAATGCATCTCTGACACCCAGTGGTCAATCGATAAAGGTGCAAGATATTTTTTCCACATTCTCTAACCATTCTTGTCTCTATTGGAAACGGCTAGTACCAAATCTACTTATTTCATCAAAGCATCTTTCATTTTATAATCCCAGATAGTATTTTCAAATCAGCCTCTTCCAAATATGTTGGATTATAGTGACCATAATTTTCAGCTATCAGGGTTAAAGTTGCTCCCAATTACTTTAGTTAGTAATGTGAAATGTATCAACATAATGTATCAACATAACCAGGAAATGAGGCCCTTCACTCACTTGTGGCCTCAGGCCTGGGCCTTGTGAATGAAAAGCCAGTGGAGTGAGACCCATCCTAATCTCTGTTGGAAAAATGCTCCAGAGGGCATGGCTATGGCAAAGAAGGCATGCCACTAGGCTCCTGCCAATCAATATTTCCTGTCTCCTAGAAGGTATCTGATCTCTCAATCTCTCTAGAAAGTTTCAAGTCATAACCTAAATCAAATTTAAGGGAATAAGGCTGGGCACCTGTGGCTTTCCAAAAGCTGAACTGCTTGCAACTGCCATCAGAATTACCAATGGTAAAGCATTATGGGAGCCAGGGGTATCTGTGGGGTATGATTACAAAAAAAGTGAATATATGGCAGCCATGATGGTTAAGTGAAGATCATCTATTTGATTCACAGACCAAAAAGGGCAGAATTCTGATTGTATCTCCATAGCCGCCATCTTCACTTTTTTAAAGAACAATTGCCTTCTAGGAGCAATTATCCAGCAATATCTGGATATCTGTAGGCAAGGGAAAGCTTCCAAGCAGTCATGACTTATTGACAAATCTATGCAGGTTTTTTGGCAAAGTTTTTGTAAGTGATTTGCCACTGCTTTCTTACTAAGGACTGAGAAAGTGAGCATCCAAAAGACATTTAACTGACTTTCATGCTTAAGGCAAGACTGAAATTCCATTTTCATTCCATTTTGGTGTTCTGTCTTCAGGTTTCAGGCATTCAAAAACACTCAGCACGTCTATTTTGAAGCTCGATCTTCCCTTCCCCCTTCTAATAATAATGTAGAAAATAGGACTATTGAAAAGCAGTTATTTATTGCTCAATTTTGAGAATAGGATTCCACGGAGCGCCGAGGACTATAAAAATGGGTGTACACCCCAAATTCCACACAGATAACAATTCTTGAATTAGAGTTATTTTGGCCGACCTGCTGGGTAAAGGTGATGGAAATTACAGTCCACCAACACTGCAAGGCATCAAACTGGGAAGTCTAAATTACAAGTCACTTGGGAAGTAAACACAACCGATGGCAGTGGTTCTAATTTGTCTTAGAAAACAAAATTCTTGTAGATGTGGTGTCAGAATATACTTCCCATATACCCTGAAGACAATCTTAAATCACAACCAAGCACACTCTAAGGCAGTGCTTGCTTAAGTAAGGTGTCAGGTCTTGAGCATTTGTTAAACATAAAGAAGTAGAATGAAAAATAAATTTGAAATATAAATTCAAATATATGCCACAATTGGATGGATTCACATAACAGACCAAGGCACATGTTGGTTTCCTAACCCACTATTAAACTGCACAACGGTCTCCAAGCCAAACAAAGCATATTAAAGCCTATTAAAACTTCATTACTAGTAGCTTTCCTTAGGTTTGGATTATTACACTTGAGTTCAGCAGTGAGTGCCGGCAAATCCAGGAATGGAAGGCTGATTCTCAGACTCCTGAGCTTAGAATCACAGGTTGGTGGGGACTTTAAAGGTCTTCTAGTCCAATCCCTCTGCCCAATGCAAGTATCCTGATACGATTCCAGAAAAAAGGCTATGCAAACCTTTCTTGAAAACCTCCAGGGAGGGAGCACTCCTGATTCCAGGAGGCGGACTGTTTCACTATTTAGGATCATCATTCTGAGACTATGTGATATATGCACAAACAGCTGCCTTCCTTGAGAGCGCTCCCGTCGGCTTCTATGGTTGTTCGAGAAGAAAAACACTGGAAGGGATCCGAAAAGAAAAGGGAAAACGAGGGCAACATGGAAGAGCCTAAAGTTCCAATCTTGAGAAGTTTAAGACTTTTGAACCAACTCCCAGAATTCCTGTTGCTGGCTAGGGAATTCTGGGAGTTGAAGTCCAGAAGTCTTAAAATTACCAAGGCTGGATTATCCCTGCTCTAAACAATAAAGCCTCACTGCTCGAAAGACCGGTATAGTCAGGCCCGATCTGACTTTCTCCGACTGCTTTTCCGGCATCCAGGAAACTTCCAAATAATCAGTTTTTCACCTCTTCCCTCCTTTAAGCGTTTCTGCGGCTTCCACTAGAGGAGGAGCTCACCCCGCAGTGGGAAAGAAAACCCCTCCCTCGCAATCCGCACATCCCTCTTTGGCTCCGTTAGCTGGGATCGGTTTGGGTTGGGGCATTGCAGCATGGCAGATCCGGTCACGGAGCAAATCGGCGCTCGAACGGATTGGCAGCGCGCCCGGGAAGACCCCGCGGAATTGCCACTCGCAGCTGAGCGCTTGGTGGAGGACGCGGTGGGGAACAGGATCCCTTTCGGGACTCTTTACAAGGAACAGAAGACAATCGTGATCTTCTTGCGGGTGAGAGAGCTCCCCACCACCACACCCCGGCCTGGTTGTAACAAACCAGCTGGGGATTGACATCGCAGTTGCAGCCTCCAAGTGGATTGAAGCGTTCCTGGTTAAGTTATAGCATGGGCAAACTTCGGTTTGTAAACAGGCATTTTGGATTTCTATTAGTAAAAGTTAGCTTTAATAATGTTATGATTGACAAGCCGAGAGATCGGACGGACAAGCACTGCAAATGGTAACCATAAGGTGATGGTATTCTGCGTAGCTGTTTGGAGATTGAGCTGGGCTAAACATTGGGGGTGGGGGGGATTCCGCTCAGGGCGCAAGGGGCTTCCCGCAGCCTCGACCGATTTCTTTTTTAGGGGCCTACTCCCGAATAAGCATGTGCAGCCTAGGATCACACGTATATCCCAAATGCCCAAGCCAATGCTAAATTACTTAATATAAAAATTAAACTTATTTCAGGAATGGTTCACACGAAGGTAGAAGCAAAGCAATCACACCAAGGCTGTGCCTGTTGTGTGAACCGGCCACCGTAGTTTGTGGTTTAGGATGTTTTGTAAAGACCCTCTTTGCAATTTAGACAGGAAAGTTTGTAAACTGGATCAGCGCTGTGCCTGAATGTTGTAGAACATTTATTTATTGCTCTGTGATTCTGATTTTTATGAATTCAATGCACAGGAACAAATAAAATGGACTTCAATAAACAGGTTATCTTGCAAATGTATGATCTGACACCCATTGTTTCTCTCCCCCCCCCCCCACCCCCAGCATTTTTTGTGCTATATCTGTAAAGAATATGTGGAGGATCTGGGCAAAATTCCCAAGAAATTTTTGCAAGTAAGTGCAAGCAAAAGTTATATATAATATGGTTACTAACACAGAAGTTTGAAGTCTCCCTAAAATTACATGGTGTGAAGTTGTTTTCATATATGTGTTATGTGTGTTTTGATTACCGGTACCTGGGATGTTTATTGATATTGACTCCCAAGAAAATGCAGCTATATTTTAATCTTAAAAGTGCATGGTCAAGATCATCAACCTTTGAAATACTGTATAATTTTAAGATGTTGGATGTTGATTAATACAGAGTACTATAGAAGTAATTATTGTCAGGTTATACAGATTTGGAGAAAATCCTTTGATGTGTGCTTTAACTAATCATCCACTATGGAAACTTCATCTGCTCTCAAGATGAAGTTCAGGATACAGCTAATCTCTCCTTAAAAAATCATAATTGCCTATCTGAAGTTTGTAGACCTTTGAGGTCACTAAACCCCAGTAGATTTTGAAATATATATAGCCCTTTGAAGACTGCATATACTTCGAAATCAGGTAAATGAAACATACTTACAGTTACATTGGTTCCTGATCAGTTTACAGCACACTTTGCTAAGGGCCTAAATAATTTGAAAACCACTATAGGCCGGGAGTTTGACAATTCTGCAGTAGAGGATTTAAAGATTGGATTTTCCCATAGGTATCTCAGAAGGTTTTGAAAATTGCTGTGCCTTGGTGGTTAAATAAAAGATGGAATAAGGACATTTCAGTTTTGCCAGTTGGTTTTGAGATATTTTGAGATATTGGGTAACAATTAAATTCCAGGCCTTTCAGATATTCTAACGTGTTACATATTTGGGAACATTGCTTAGCCATTCCTATTATTTACAGTGATGATGATTTTAAATTCCCTGATAAGCCTCTAAGAATTCCTTTGAACAAAGAAAGCTAAGATCCCCTTAGTATCTTAGTCCTAGTTCTAATTTAATGCTTTTTGCAACAGGTTGCTTTTCAACAAGGAGATAATGCAGAAGTGGCAGAATGAACACTGCAGGGGGCTATATTCACTTTCTAAGGAGCTAGTAAGGAGCTAGTAGAAAAAGTTGTTAATACTATCTCAAATTTTTACAGCCTCTGCCACCAGCAAACAATGACTCACTGTGATTATATCATGGGAATGTTGATTTAGTTATCACTAAATGGTTAATATTCAAATAACTATTCTAAAGTATTAATAGTGTAATCAGTAATATTATATAATTAACTCAGATATGCTACTATAAACACTTTTAGATCACTATCTCCACTAATGGAAATTTATAGTAAATTCCTAGAAGACCATTAATATTAGGCTGGTCTCAATCCTGACAGGCTATTGGGTTAACCTGAGTTAACCTGTCTAGATTTGCACAATCCATTGAATTATCAAATAACCACAGGAGCTAAATTCATATACTCTGCTATGCCAAAACAAATATTCTACCCAAATTTAGCTTAATATATTATGCAATGCAAGCACTAGGTCTTTAATTACATGATGCCTCAGCTGCTATGGAGTCCAGGTTTCTGGTATTGCTGCATAAAATAGAATGCTTCATACTGAGAAAGTAACTTGATCTTCCCTCTGTTTCAGGGCATAGACTAATTGCTTTTTGTTAAAATGTGCATCTTTGTTAAAAGGTGCACCTTTTCTCAGTGGGAAAAGGGCTGCTAGATATGTACAGGAGCTCATTTCCTGTAGCTAAGTGATACAGCTGCTCCGCCTGGTTATTTAAAAGTAGAGGCCATGACATTTTATGAAGTTGCTTTAAAAAAAGGCCAAGCCTTTGTTAAAGTAAGAATTGCTTCAAAGGTTTACACAAATCTCATTTTTAGTTTGACCCAAAGATTGGGTTGTGAAGTATTGGTTGGCAATTTTAAGATCAATATTTTTTTTCGGATTTTTTTGCTTTAGGATGCAAATGTTAGACTTGTGATTATTGGGCAATCAGCACATCATCACATTCGGGTAAGTGTAACTGAAAATCCAGTTTATTCTGCTGAGGGGGTTATAAATGCAGCTCTTTTGTTTCAGTGTTTGCATCCCTAAGCTTGTCCACCCATAAACACATTCACACATATATATCCCGATATAAATAAGACTGCTTAAATTAAATGGACACTAAATCTGCTTTGAAGGCTTCTTTCCAAGTTCCTGGAAATTATCCCCCTTCTTTTTAGGAGGGGTTACTTCCATCATGTTTGCTTAGAGCTGCCAAAGCCTAGATTAAATACATTTAATTGGAAGAAAATTTCGCTTAGTGTAATGGGACTTAATTAAAAGCAAGGCTGACAGGATTGCACCATTTGCTTTCAAAAATAGAACTGCATTGTGTATTACATTGATACCTAATATATATTGCTTGCAGCCGTTCTGTAATCTGACAGGTTACCCTCATGAAATATATGTAGATCCACGAAGAGAAATTTATAAAATTCTTGGTATGAAAAGAGGGGAATCCTCCAGCTCAGCAGGTGGGTTGTGCTACTGACTTTCAGTATCAAAAACTGCTAATATATCTTTACCTAATGATATGTAAACTGAAACTGTACTTTCAGTGTACAAAGTACTGTACTTTGTTTTATGTACATACAAAATCAGGAATACCATTAAGACCTCATTTGATTATAAAATTGGAGGGACCATTTTGGCCATTGTAAAACCTCCTGCTCAGTGCAGGAATCCAAATGAAAGCATCTCTGTCAGGTAGTTGTCTAGTCTGGCCTTTAGCAAAGTTAACTGGGAAATTCTGGAAGTTCGGGCCATGGCATGACAGAAATCGGGCCACACAAACAAGCGAAGTCCAATCCGCAGAATGCAGGCAGCACACAAAACTATACCCCCTCTGGTCTGCATCTCTTCACAGAACTGGTCCCTAGTGTCCAAAAAGTTGCAGACCACTGATCTAAAGCACATTTCTTTCCTTTGAACTTAGTTCTGATCTTCCTGGAATTGGTTGGTAGCAACTGCCCAGAGGATTATAGCCTAATGTATTCATAATGACAATAGAGCTAATGTATGCTTTTTGCCAAATAACCTTCCTCTTCTGCTATCTTTTGCAGTGCACAGCCCTCATGTTAAATCCAGTTTGCTATCAGGAAGCATTAAAAGCATGTGGAGAGCAATGACGAGCCCTGCATTTGATTTTCAGGGTGATCCAGCTCAGCAGGGAGGCACTTTCATTTTAGGACCAGGTAAAGTAATAAATGTAGAGCTTTTTGTTGGCTACGCAATCTATTTTATAGTCATCGAAGCATGAGCCTCTAAGTTTAAATCCTGATAAAATGTTGATGATGCCATGTATAAGACGTGTCATGTGTGGAGAATTGGGACCACATATTAAGTTCCAGTTAAGAAGATTTATTGCTCAAATCTATACACAAGAATTTAGTTAACTAATCATCAGCACTAAATTGGTGCTAGTTAATGGAATTTAAGGAGATGCTGGACTTGGATCACTTGTGAGAACATAAAGACTCTTCAGTCCACCCCCAGATTCTGCCCCTTCTTACCCTAATGAATTGTTACAGAAAGAAGCTGGTTATATTGGCACAAACACATTTGTAATGCATGTAATGTTTGTGGTGGTGGTAGGCCTCTACCACCAATAAATATAAATTGCTTTCTCCTGGGTTTGCATGGCAAATGGACACAGTCCTCTTCCTGACTTGACCGATGAATTTTCATCCATCAGATTTTCTATTTTCATTCTTGGTCAATGGCCAAACAGGTGACAGAACGTAAATGATCTTGCTGATCTTAAAAATCTAAACAGACTATGATCTAGTTAGTACTAGTAGGAGACTACTGGGAACCTCTTGGCCTGTAGGCTATAAAGGGAAATTGGGAGGGGGGGAGGAATCCAGTTGACAGTGGCAAATAATCTCTCTCTATTTTTGTCTCTCTCTGTGCATATATGTGTGTCTATGCACACACACACAAGAGGATTACCTATCTCCAGTTACCAGATGAAAAGCTCTATTTGACAGTTTTACTTTTTTTAAAAAGTTTTTATCACAACCAATACAATGCTCTTTATACTGATGTAGCAACAGCTTCTTTCTATCCTTATTCCCAAGCATAACAATAGGATTTCTTGATGAAAAGGGTATATTGTCCAGATGCAGTGCTCAGGGAAAATATACAGGTAGTCCTCAATGTACAACTATACTTGAGTCCAAAATTTTCATTGATAAACAAGGCAATTGTTAAGTGAGTCAGACTCCATTTTGCGACCTTTTTGGCACACTTGTTAAGCAAATCACAGCAGTGCTGTTTCCTCCATTTTTTATTTTTTATTTTGCTTGTTGGAAACCAGCTGGAAAGGTTACAAGGTTACTTGACCTCAGGACAGTACAACTTTCATAAGTACATGTGAATTGCCAAGTGCCCAAATTTTGATCACAAGACCATGGGAATGCTGCAGTGGTTGTAAATGTGAAAACTGATCATGTCACTTTTTTAGTGCTTTGGAACTTGGAACGTTATGGTTGCAAGTTGAGGACTATCTGGCTAGATAACATGCTGCTGCTGAACCTATGTTTTGTGGAGATGAAAGTGTTAATATTATTTGTTTCCCATTTGTTCCAGGTGATGAGATTCACTTTGCACACCTTGACCAAAACAGGTCGGACCATATCCCCATTAATAATATTTTGCAGCTTGCTGGAGTTGAAACACTAGATTTTACCTACAGATGTCCAATTATTGATATATGAATTTTTAGAAGAAAAATACACCTGCCAAGACAGGTTTTGTGTGTGTGTGTGTGTGTGTGTGTGTGTGTGTGTGTGTGTGTGTGTGTGTGTATATATATATATATATATATATATATATATATATATATATATATATATATATATATATATATATTATATATATATATGTATGTATGTATATATGTATATATATATGTTTTTTTTATTTGTGCTGATAAATAAATAAAGGGAGACTAGTATAGATCTATTTCAAGCTATTTAGCTCTCATCAGCTAGCCATACCCTTACTGGGATTTGAACCTGGGCTATATTGCACACTAGGCATACTAGGCAGAGATCTTAGCCATTAGGCCACAGGCTCTTATCCGTTTATCAGCGAAGCCAGGGTGAAAGGTATCTATTAGATTTTTTACAACCCCTGGTAAGCCCCAATTATGGGAGGAAGCTAACTGCTTCCATCATCTGTCCTTCGGCTCGTCACAAGAGTCCATCATGACAGAAACCCAATATTTTTACTGTTGCCTTTGTTATATTTGTGTTTTTTTAATTTTATATATATATACACACACACACACACATCCAATATACATCCAATCAATCCACTTACAGGAATAGAGCCAGCACTCCAAACACCCCCACCAAGATTTATAGAAAGACGGCAGCTCCGACCACGCTTTACTTGCATAAGCACAAAGCCAAAAACACCAGCCTGAAGATGGTGAGTTGGACCTCGCCAAAACATTGCCAAGACAATACAACAAGACATATATATATATATATATATATATATATATATATATATATATATATATGTATGTATGTATGTATGTATGTATGTATGTATGTATGTATGTATGTATGTATTTGTGCTGATAAATAAATAAAGGACAGCACAAATACACAAATGTAACAAAGGCAACAGTAAAAATATTGGGTTTCTGTCTGGATGGTCTCTTGTGACAAGCCGAAGGACAGAGAATGGAAGTAGTAATCTTCCTCCCATATTTGGGCATACCGGGGGTTGTAACTATATATATATATGAATAACAACAAAAAAGTCATTAAACTTGCTGAGCAAATGTAATTATTTTATAGAGTCTATGAGTTTATTTCAAACTATTCCACTTAGAAATTAACTTTTTTGTGTTAATGATTGAAACGTATGGGTAACAATTAATGTCCTTTTGCCTCTTCAGTGTTTAATTAAAACAAGACCTCAGATCAAAACAAAAATGCAAACTTTAATTGTCTATAATTGCTTTCTTAGAAACCAAATTGGCGTGAAAGTTGTTCTGAAATCTGTAAACTAGAGACTGAGAAAAAAGTGTTTACAGAATTAATTTCATGGTAGACTACTGACTGACACCCCACTAATCTTGAATTAAAAGTTATCTGCAGTGTTTTCTGCAGTATTTTGTTAAGGTGCATGCAACAAGAATAATCAGTGTTACACCCAACTAATGGGTTTCAGATTATAGTTTTCACACTTTTGCTCACTTTGATCCCAAGAGTTCAGAGAAGGAAAGATCAATTATATAATGCAGAGGTGGCAAAATTATAATCATGCAAGTCTTGTTAGCTATACAGTTAACCAGAAGTCCTCAGCAACAATACAGGTAGTCCTTGATTTACAACCATTTGTTTAGTAACCATTCAAAATTACAAATGCATTAAAAAAGTGACATGACAAGTTTTCACACAACTGTTGCAGCATTAGTTTACTTTATTGTCATTGCATCTCGTACAATGAAATTAAATGCCATCCCCATGATCGCATGATCAAAATTTAGGCACTTGGCAACTGACATGTATTTATGACAGTTGCATTGTTCCCAGGTCATGTGATCACCATTTGTAACTTTCCCAGCTAGCTTCCAACAAGCAAAGTCAATGGGGAAAGCCAGATTCCCTAAAAAACCCTCTGATTCACTTAACAATGCTATGTTTGCTTGACAACTATAATAAAAAGGGCATAAATTGGAATGTGACTCACTTAACAACTGCATTGCTTAACAACTGAAATGTTGGGTTCAATTGTGGTTGTAAGCTGAGGACTACTTATAATGCTCTTGGTGCCACCAGGAGTTCTAGTTGAGAAATATTGGTTAAAACTGTTATGAAAAATTATAGTGAATGAGAGATTCTCCAGCTTTGATGTTTTAAGATTATTTATGAAGACATAAAGAAAAACTGCAAAACTGAAAACGCAAAATGAATATAATATGTGGATTTACTGTTTTATTTAGCATGACATTGGCAACTATCTAAAAATCAATGCAGAATTGGAACATAATCATTGTTAAGACAAAACAGATTATATAACAAGCAGTTTTCATACCTGCCAACTACTTTAGCCAGATATAACATTTTATTAAAAAAATATTTCTTATATTGTAATCCTCTCCCCTCTCTCCTCAAAAAACTAGCAATAAACACATTTTACAGAGGACTTTTAGCCTATTTTTTCTGGCAATGTATTTTATATAATTTATGTAATGTAGCCTTTATGAGTAGTAAATGTAAGAGACATGGTCAGTTTTATAAACATTTTAAAAATGTTGGGGGTTTACCCAACAGTAAATTATGGGTTAATTTGATCTATGGTTTACAATACCATTATTCCACATAGTCCTCAAATACTCTACCTAAAAGTTCATTTCCACAAGACTTGATAGTGTATTTATTTCTTGGATTTATATTCTGCTTTATATTTTCCCAATCATAACCCTATGTAATAGATTGGGCTGAGACACAATGACTTTCATGGTTGAAGATGCATTTCCCAGATTCTGGTTCAGTTCTGTAACCACTCCAGCATATTAGCTTTTGTCTGATGTTTGAGCATTACAAATAAAGGTTTGATCTATATTCCCAAAATATACGCTGAAACATTTAATATGTACTCACATTCAGAACAAATATTTTTATCACTGATCAGTCATTTTCTGTCAATGGCACATCAACATATATATCTTAAAAGTTTCAGTCTCTTTCTCCATATCAGCAATTTTTGTCTATTCTTTTATCATTTCTTTAACATTGTGTTGATATAAATTCTTATCATATGATTAATCCATCTGACTTCACCGATGTCTAAGATGTCCATTTGTGATATTTCATTTAATCTTTCACTGGGTTGAGCTTTTCCATGTTTGCACTTCTTACCTTCCATTTTCCCAGTGTAATTCTGTCCTTGCAATTTTGGATTTTCATTTCCTGTGTGACAACATCAACAAATTGTTGCAGTGATGTCATGATATCACTATATTATTATGGTATATACACTGAATTATATTGCAAAAAATGTTAACTTGACAATTCAGTATGATTCCTTTTTGGTTTTCTGTTGAATAAATTAACCAGAGAGTTTTCAAAAAAATTTAGGCCAGAGAACCTGTTTTTTAAAAAAAAAAAATAAAAAATCCTGGAATCTCAATTCAGGTCGTAAAGTTTTAATTATAGAAAATTGTATTAAAGTGAGTGTTTTTTCTCTTCATCCCTGAAAAAACCCTATCAAAATTCCCTAATTCACCTATAAATAAGTTGGTGGAACAAAATCTGTCTTTTGAAGAATCTTGTTTGTGGCGTGACACTAGAAATGAGTACTTTTCTAAGGACTTAACCATCCTGACTTTCTTTGCCCATGAAAATTTGTAATGGACATAAGAGATTAAAAATGGCCTTTGAAATGTGAGAATGTGAATATACAGCAGATGGCACGCTTCCCCCAAAGGGAAATCACAATGGTAAGTACAGTAGCTGCAATGTATGAATATTTCGACATACCCCCAAAACAGGCAGGAAAATTGAGAATAAAGAGAACAGCTGGTAACATTTTATAGATGCACTATGCAAAAACTCCATGCAAATTATGAGGTGTCCAAAAACAGTTTGCCTCATGCTGTACTTTTATAATTGCTCTTTCCACACATCTGTGTAGTCATCAGCAAGTGTAGCTTCAAGCAAGGGAAACTAGAATTATTCAAATTTTCCCTCTAGTTTTATTGGACAGGCAGAATTTTTCAAACAACAACTGCTGGAATTGTTTTCAGTGAGAATTCATAAAGGCTAATGTATTTGAGATTGAACAAACATGGATACGTATGCATCTATCTTATTATTACTACTCAATTTATTATGATGTTGGTTTTTAATCAGTTTTTAATTGCCAACCTGGTTCTCTGCCTATCTGCAAAATTTGAAGCAATTTAATAAATTAAAACCAAGAAATTCACAGTAAAGCTTATTTTAACTATTCAGTACAAGCATGCCAGGAATCAAGATATAAACCACTGAAGGCTCTCCACTTGTGATAGCCATGGAATTCAACCATTTCATGGAAATCATCAGTTCCATGCTAATTCCTGCTAAGTAAAATGCATAAAATAAACCTACAATCCTATTTCTTCTATAGAAGTCACTTTTAATATAGTGTCTGCTACCACGTGAAAGAGACTCATCTAGTGAATTGGGGCTTTCCTGACGTGCAAAAATAAAATATTGACTCTGCCTCCTCTATACCACGTTAAACTTTTTGCATGGTATGTTATTACAAAGGCTCAATATATTTTATCACTTTAGAAATGATAAACTTGAAGCCACGGAAAGTAAAAATATTCAAATGTTTCCTCTGAAGTTTTATTTGAGACGTGGGGCCAACCGCTCACAACGGAAGATGTGTCAGGCGGGGATGGGACGGGAGGTTGCAACGCCCGGATAAATTCAAGTGGTTCTTTTTGCAATTTTGTTTTTGGGGGAGAAGAATAGAGCCGCGGCGCAGGACTAGTTCGCCTTTGTGACGGAGGTGCTCAGGTGTATCGCTATGACATCACTCTGTCAGAGGCTCTGCGATTGTGACCTCACACTGGCCCGGCCCAATGAGGAGCGAGCGTGAGGGGAGGCCGAAGAGGGAGCGCTGGCTGAGAGCGGGAGCCGTGGCGGCAAGTGGCAGGTTGGGAGCAGCTGGGGGGGGGGAGGGGGCGGCGCTTCAGAAAGCGGCCGCAGTTGCCTTCCCTCCGCTTCCTCCTGCTGGTCCTGCTGCCCCTCCTCCTGCGTTGGCTCCCGTTGGGCTGCTTATACCCCTACTGGGGGCGAGGCGCCCGGGATGAGCCCGGGTGCCCTGCAGCCGCCGCCGCCGTCTCCTCCACTACCACCGCCGCCATGAAGCGGAAGACCTCGGGGGTGGGGAGCCGAAGACACTCGGCCCCGGCTACTCTGCCGGCGACGGCACCGCCGGCATTCAAGAAAACTCGGAGCTCCGCCACCCTGCCGATCTTGGGCGAAGCAGAGGAGCAGTCCCCTCGGAATCCCCGGCGCGATATCTGCCTACAAATCTCCGGTGAGGAACGGCAGAAGGAAGGGGCGCTGCGGGGAATCTTGGCGATTTAACCCCCCAACTAGCGGGGCGGTTCGTACGGGCGTTTCTGCAGGCGGACGACTTCTGGGTCTCGGGAAGTGTGGGGTTCGGGGGCCCTTCCCGAGCCTAATTGTAGTAAACAACTCCCGTGGAGTTACTTTCCAGAAGTGCTTCTTGGTTGCCCCGATGTGGGGCTTTGGTGGTGGTTTGCAGTGCTTGGGGGTCGGGGGGCGACCCATAAACGGGCAGGAGCGTCTGGATACCTTTCTGGTTTGAGGTGTCTCCCAGTTTTTGGGGTGAATATCCATTTGTATGTATTTCGAATATATTTTTGAGAGAAGGTTTCCAATCTCCGTGGCTGTCCCTCTGGGGGGGAAATGCTGTAATTGAGGAAAACATAAGGTTACCGTAATATTCAGATCGTATCTTATCCAAATTGCAGGTCAAACCTTGGAAAATAACTTAAATGCTTCAGGCGTGAAGATGCAGTTTGAAAAAGATGAGCACTGCTTTCACTTTTTCTTCTGCTAGCTTCTGCAGGATTGGTATACGATTATAGAGGGAAACAATACTTTTTATTTTTTTTGCTTAATGGATCTGTTTTCCTGGCTCCTGTTTTGCAAAAATCCTTTATGATTCAATACTGTTTTGGCATTAAAATAATGGATAAAAAGTACATCTAATTTGTTTTGCCAGTGGTTCCATTGTTGTGTTTTATTTTTGAGTTGTGTTAAAAATATGATGGAAAATATGATGGAAAGCATTGTACCACTGCTTGGACTTATAAATAGGCAACTTTAGTAGCTTCCTTCTCCTCTTTCTCTTCTTTGCATTTTAATTTTAATACATATTTTGTAGCCCGCATATTATCAAATATTTTGTGCCCTACATAAAATGGATGTACAATCTATGAAATGCAATTAATTTTAATTATTAATATTAAATATTTAACAATTAAATCTAACTGCAAAATTATTTTCCTGTTAAACTTTTTAAAAATGGGGGAGAGGGAGGGGGAGAGATGGGAAAGGAACAGGATGAAATTTTGCCAGACCTCCTCATGGCTTCCATTTGATCTGTCCTGTTCTTTTTCCTCAAGCATTGCATGGGGTTTTGTTATCTCTATTGAGACAAGAAAAGAGATGTCCAGAGGCAATTTCCTGAAAACGATGTTATGTTGATTAGTGATGATTTCAGAACATTCATTTAGCCTGAGGAGATCTCCAGGGATTTGGGGGGGGGGGGGGGGGAGAGACAGCAATACAATAGCATTTCTGTGAAAGACATGAGGTGACTAGATACCATAATGATTTCCAATCTATTATGTGGATTGGGACAAAAAAACAACAACCCCACCTGAATGAAAACAGCTTTGACTATTCATATCATTAAAATTAAAACCTACAGAGTGGGTGTCTGCTGTCTATGTGTTACAATTGTAACAATGGGAGTTTATGTTGGGGAGCTCTAGACTACCTTTCATTTGACTCTTACCCGGGGCCACTACTAGCATGATCCCTTTTGTCCAAGAAGGTGAACCAAAAGGCAGAGTAGGCCTTGAGTGAAAAGTTTTAAACATTGTAGGCCTATACTCTTAAATGAAGGTAGTTCATCTGACAAAAAGGGCTTTTTGTTACCTGAAGTTTCTCTTTCAGCGACTGCCCCTTTACTAGATCTCAAGCCCTTCTAAAAGACAAAAAATATCCAGGTTGTTATGAATGGTTAAATGGACTTAAAGCTGCTGAAAAAATAAGGAGACAACTATGTTTAATAACTGGTTTCTATGTGATTGTCTGGGTTCAACTCAAGGGAAATGGTGAGCATTGTGGCCAGATTCCCTTACAGGATGATTATGGCTCTTTAACTGAAAGACTGATTTTGGTTTCAGTTTTCAAGTCAATCAACTTCCTTCTGATATGTTTACTCAAAAGAAAGACAAGCCTGAAATTTATATAGCCTTACTTCCCAAGAGAATTAATCTGCCTGTTTTGCTGCTATACTGTCACCAAAGTTAAGTTTTGAGTACACTATTTTTTATCTTTCTAGAACCAATTTGCAATTGATTTTCCTTGTTCCTTGTTGCAGAGTTCTGTAAACTACATAGCTGGAGGTTTTGAATTATGCATAAACTCTATAACTTGGTATGCTTTCAATTAGGATCACTATTTGTTAGAAAATGTACAAAATTGTCTGACATAAATTATTTGGTTCATTTTTCTTGGTACTTTAAATTATTTAAACCAGCAGTTCAAGTTGCCTGCATTTATCTGACCAGGGCACAATAGTAAATTCAGTATTGCTCTGAATCTTGACTTAAAAAGCATTATGTATACAGAAAAGTAATCCAGACTAGATTATTACAATTGAACAAGAAAAAAAAATACTCAAGAAAACATTATTGTTTTCTTGTGGGATTTTATGACATTTACCCTCGCCTCCTTGAAATCAGTCTTTAACAATTAATCTTTAACTTTTAATAAAATAAAAAGGAATTATAACTGGCAATAATATAAATGGAAATATGTATTATGAATATTGTATTGAAATTCAACAGCTATATTACAGCTAATAAAATAAAGAAGGCAACTAGCAAAACCCTAACTATATTTTAGTCTTGTTTTTCTTTTCCAAAGTTCTTAAAGCCTGCATGTATTGTAATTCTGGTCCACATACCAGCTTCATGTATTGGTTGTTAATAGGAATTATGTTTTTTTTTCCATAGTCATGCAACAGCTTCGTCATTGTGTAGCATGCCATCATGATTTTAATAATATAATTGAAAAATATATCGACATTATTTACTATGTGTTAAGTAAAACAAGACTTGTATTCACAGTCAAATCAGATCTATTGTAAAACCTCTTAAGTTCCAAGCTCTCGCAGTGGAAAATAAAACAGTTGCATCATAACAGTGTTGCCTCTTAATTTATTGGGCAAAGGCTGCATTGGCTGGGCTCACACATCAGTGTCAGCAGTTACGTTCTTTTCTCATTTAACCCCAGATCAAACTATAATTATGGTTTACTTCAATGTGTGAAGCAGCCATTTCATTCCAGAAGTCACAAGTTTTATATTAAGTATTTCTCAAGTATCTCAATGGCTAGTCCTTTACAAGCCCTTAATTTTTAAAAAGACATGTTTGACTGTTGCTTCTTCTTCTATATTATGGTTGAAAAACCTCTGTTCAGATTTAAAAACTTTTAGTGACATGCAGCTTCACCATCGATATTTATACTAAAAGATTTATAATTGCTTTAAAATAATTCTTAGAGAAAAATAGTGTATTTTCAGAATGTAACCTGTTTTGACAAGCTTATCTATTCATATAAATGGCATAGTAGTCACTACCTCTGTAAAGATACTAGACAGAAGAGAATTGTAGTGCATTTGAGTGTGTATGTGTGTGTGTGTGTGTGTGTGTGTGTGTGTATTGAAATGTACTTGGCAAATCTGTTCTATAAAAGATTAAATAATACATTCTGAAGGACTGCTTTGACAGAACAACTCTTCATCTGGATTAGTCTGGAGTTTCAGTGCAGGAATTCAATATTTTAGTAGTGCAGTATTATATCAGTCATGGTGCCACAGAAATATTCACCATCAACAGCTGCTCGCAAGAATATATAAACTATTTATAGAAAGATGGTGATAAATACAAATTGGCAGATCATCAACATCATATGTACTGTAATATGTATACAATATATACTCCGTGTACCCAAATTCAGTAATACTTGCTTTGAGAAACTATTATTTATTAAATTATTGTTGTAAGTCGTTGAGAGTTGCATACAAGTTTAATAAATTATTATTACCCTTGTTCTATATATATATAAGAATGTGAAATAATAGCTAGTTCTTTAGCTGGTGTTGACCTTCATACACATCAAATTCTTCTCAAAAACCTAGGGAGGTATAATATAACCAAGCATTGTCGCCTTTTGTAATTGACAGTTGGAAATTTTGCACAAGTGTGCAAAAAACCACTAGACCAACCAACACAGTTAGTTTATGCCATAATCTTTTTGATTTTCAGTTCTTGATATTTTGTGATCTTCTCCCATTCTTTGTCTTCTATATTATTGTCCCCTGGTATTGCCACATCAATTATCCGTGCATTCTTCTTTTTATTATTATTATTATATGGACAGAGGAGCTGGAAGTTTGAATCAGAAGCTTTGTGGTTTACTTATGCAGATTTGTAAAGCGGGAGACACAGAAAGCAGGAAAAATGCAAAAGAGAAGCTATCTAAAAAAGGCATAGAAGTAATGTGAATTACAGTGCGATATTAAGTATAGTATTTGAGAAACATGTATAGCTTCAGTAGCATTTTATTATATGTCCCTATTCTCTGAATTAGCATAAGCAACCTTGATAAATAATGCTACCATAAGCCATTACCATACTTATTTATTTTCCATTTTATTTTAACAGGCATTTAAAAATACAACTAGGTAGAAAAGAATTACATAAAAAATTGATTTAAAGGCTATATAAAATTGACAAGAATTTTTAAAGTAGCATTATGTTAATACTACATATAAAGATAAAATATCAGTTTTAACTGTTACTGAAATTAAATCAATAATCATTAATTAGCAAAGGTATAATCAAAATAATCAATCAGAATAAATAAGAGAAATTTCTATTATAATTAAGTCCTATCCTTATTAAAATGAATGCTTTAACAACAGACTTTGAAAACAACCACACTTTGGATGCAATATAAATCCATGTTTAGAATTATAATCCATAAATAGTTTCCAGATTAAATTCCATATTGTTTTTTTTAACCACAAAGTCATTGTTTACATTGATGGCTTAGTCTGCTATTCTTCTAAATTAATTTTGCCTAATTTCTATTAAAAAATGTAACATTTCCTGACTACTGTTATCATATAGAGAACTAACAGTTGTTATCATATAGAGAATTAATATACTCTCTATACTTTTTAGAAATATAAGGCTAAGTAATATTTAGTAGAAAAAGAGCTCTCAGAAAAGAAAAGTCAGTATTTTATTCTATGGTGAATCACCTGATAGAATTATTGAGCTTGAAGACATTACCATTAAGTGCAATATCGTTAGTAAGTACTGTATTATGTATTTGGACACATGGCAATGCAGCTATATATTGAGGGGGGGAGTCTTGTACCAGTTTTCTCTAATGTCATTTTCACAATAAATTTGATACTTATCTTCCATTGATGTGTCCATTGTTATATATCAGTTGTCATGTAAGTAAGTCTCAACAAATGTTCTGGATTTTGTTGATGAGTTTTCCAAATTTAGTCAAATCTACTTTGGTTTTTTTTTGTGGTTTTTTTTTTTTTGGCAATTTCTTTTGAACTATTCTATTCATTGAAGATGATGGAACCAGTGAGGTGATTTTGGTTATTCCAAAGAGAAAGCTACCCAAGATTTTGTTTTTGTTTTATCCAAAATTTAATATTGATGTCTATATGAATGATCTCTCCATGGAACAATTTGGTATTTGAGAATACTCTGTGTGGCTAAGCAATCATGGCTATTTATAGAAGGGATATAATGGAACGTGCACCTGGAAGAACAGTGAGGGAAAGTATTAGCAAGACACAACTTTCTCAGAAAGAGGCCCAGATTAAGATACTGTGCAGTCCCAAGCTACTGGGAGAAGATGGGGATTCAGGATAGCAACACTTTGTAATCCCTTTGGTTATATCTAGTAGGTTAAAAGGTTAAGTAGGTAGCTTTAGTTTGGCAAGAGTCTGGACTTTGCAGAGTCATCTCTGGGCTTGGGCCTTAAGAGGGATCCAGATATTTTACAGAATGTATGATGGTGAAGTATTGAGGGCCACATCAGGGTTGTAAGTTTGATCTTGGGGGACTGGGGTGGGCATGACCAGGGTGGCATGGCCAGCTCAACGTGACATGTTGGGACGCCTGTGGTGGCCCAAGGGTTCTGCCAGTGAAAACTCCCAAGCTCTGTTTTAGGCTGCGACAGCCTCCTGCAACCCTCTGCCAGTGAAAATGGAGCTCAAGAGAGCCATGTGTGAACCTCCCAGGCTCCATTTTCACTGGAAGAGGCACTGCGGGCCACTCCTTCATTATTTCCAGGGTAGCCACGCTGGCCAGATCTAAGCATCCCGTGGGCCAGATCCAGCCCCCAGGCTTTGAGTTTGATACCCCTGCCCTAGAATCTCCAAAGGTATATCTGTTATGTTAGGATAGCATATGCTTAGTCTGCTAAGATTCTGGTAAGATTCTGGCAAAATTAAACAAAGAACTGAACTTTTGCGTTATGTCATTTTGTGTTATGTCATTTTTGAGCTAAGCCTGACAGATACACAAAAATAAACAAATACTCTGGATAATTTACAAAAGAGTTCTGTTAAGATTTTGAATAGTTTTGCGAGAAGGGACAAAAGAAAAAGTGAAAAGAAATTAAATTCTGTTACATCATTTGAAGAGACCTAAGATCAAGATTGTTAAATGTAAAAGAGTAGAAAGTTGGTTTATTTGATCAAGGTTAAAATAGATATGTTGTTACTGCTGGTAATCCTTAACTATTTTTGTTTATCAAGACAAATGCTGAGGTTTTAAGGATTTGTTTATAGATAAAAGATGAGAAGAAGAGATCATTTGTTGTATTTTAAGAGAAAGTGATAAGTTACTAAAGTTTTTTATACTTGGTTAAAAAGGGAGGTCATTTCCTTATGTATTTATTTTCTATTTCTTACTATATTCTTTTACTTTTCCATTTTCTGTTTTCTGCACCTTCTATTTTTTATTGTTTTTACTTTGTTTTAGTTTCTGTCAGTGCAATTATAATTTTTAATAACATTACTATTTAAAACAAAGTATGTATGGTATGTAATAGGTAAAGACAATGATATGCATACATGCTCATATGCAGCCTCCAAAAATTTCAACTGTGCCTCCTATCCCCTTCAAAACCGGTTACGAATTGTAACTTTTAATGTGATACTAGGAGAAAGGTGTTAATAATAGGCACATATTTTTGCCTATTTTTTAAAAATGTTTTAATATTTCTATATTAAGGCAAGATATCCACTTATTTTACAGCAGGTTATAAATTAACTAAATAATACGTATTAACTAAACTAAATACTTCAAATTATTTTTGGCCTTGTACCTCCTTTTTTTAAAAATAATTTCAAGTATTTCCCATACTTTGAATAGTTCATTGTTTTTGTTGTTAGTTAGATTTTATGTTGCTCTTTACATACCTAATACTGCTGCCTTTTATTTTCTCCACAACAGCAATCCTGTGAAGTGGGTTGGACTGAGAAAATGACTGGTCCAAAGTCACCCAGTTGGCTTTCATGCCTAAGAGAGCCCTAGAACTCACGGTCACCTGGTTTCTAGCCCAGAACCTTAACCACTACACTATATTGGGCCCAGGTTCATGATCTACTTCAGATTAAGCAGCCAAAATCACTACAGTATAAGTAGATAAGGTAGAGAAAATGGGCTAGGATCAGTTTCTGGAGCAAAGTAAGGTACTCAGAATGAGGGGAATTATATATTTGGACTGTTTCTTAGTTACATTAGAGAACTACATTGTTAGAACTTAGCACAAAAGATACCTTTTATCTGAAAATCCAAATAGAGTAAACCTCCTATTATCCCACAGCACTAATGTCATTTGTCCCAATCTGTTTTACGAGTCTGTATTAAAATAGATAGAAATATTTTCACTAAATTTTATAGATCTATATTTCAGGAACCTATCAGAAGTTAGGGCAAGATAAGAGTGGAAGAATGAATTTTGTTGCAGGTCATGGGGATTTTTTCAGCATCTTAATAGTGGAGTGCATATGCACTGAACTAGCAATACCCATTTAATAACAAAAGGAAATGGCTAAATTAAATTTGGTAAAGTTGCAAGCGAGCTGTAAAAAGCTTGTGGTTCTTAAAGTCATAGAATCAGAAGGGATACTGGAGATCTTCTAGTCCACCCCCTTGTCTAAAGCAGGAGTCTTTATATCATCTGAGACAAATGGCTGTCCAGTCTTTTGAAAACCTGTAGCAATTGAATTAAGATTCCATTGATTTTAATTGTTCTTACTGCCAGATTTCTCCTTATTTCTAGCTTGAATCTCCTTCTGACAAGTTTCCATTGCTTCTTGTCCTGTCCTCAGGTGCTATAGAGAATAAATCTTCCCTCTTCTTTATAACAGCCATTCAAGTTTTGAAAGACTGCTGTCATGTCTCCCTTGAGCCTTTTCTTCATTAGGTTTAAGATGCCTAGTTCCCTTAGCTGTTCTTTGTACGATTTAGCCTCCAAGCCTGTTATCATCTTTGTTGCTTTTCTCTGTGCTCTTTGTAAGACCACATTATCTTTTTTGTATCATTCTGATGAATGCAGAATTTTTTAAACATCTAATAGCCATATTGGCCCTCAGGAAAACAAATATAAACAAGCAATCCCATGGATTGTTAATTCAGAAATAGGGCCCATAAACTCTTGTTTGCTTACTGTTAAGTGTACACAATATTGAGTCTAAGTTATGTTGTAAATGTACATTTCCCATTACTTAATACAAAGTATTCTATTATTCAAGGAAATTGTTCTGCATTGCCTGTTTTGATTATTGCAAAGCTTTTTCATGAAACATTAAACACTTTCTAACTGCAGTTATTACTCTGCAAATATTGATAATTGATTCAGCACTCTATCTTTTTGTATAGTAATTTAAAGAAGTAATTTTAAACTTGAATGATCTATTTTAGTACAGAAGTAAACATATTACAAGGAAATAAAATATGCCTTGTGGGTAGGATTTCATAAATGTTTTAATTACAGATAATATAATCCTCACTTAGCAACCAGCACAATTGGGTTCAGGGACTCTGTTGCCAAACACTACAATTGCTAAGCAAAGTATTTACTATACTATACTATTTACTATATGGATTTACTATACCATTTCCCATTTGGTTATATTAAGGAAGTCACCATGCATTATTAAGTGAGATATCATGTGACTGCAATTTATGATTTTAAATGCCCACTGGTTGCCAAGCACCTAAATGTACATCATAGGACCATGGGCATGGTTGTAAATGCAAGAACCATAACTGCAATAGTCATAGATGTGAGGACTGGTCATAAAGTTACAGTGCAGCTGTAACTTCAGATGGTTCATAAACAGGACAGTTGTTATGCTTTCAGAAGTCTACCTATATTTGACATATATACTATGGTAATAGCTATTAAAGCATTTAAACCAGGCCTGTCAAACTGGCAACCCGCAGGCCGGATACGGCCCATGTAGGCCATGCCCACCAAGAGTCCACAAAGGCAACAACATCCCGATACATCAAGATACTGCCTCTGATGCTATTGGGTTTGACACCTCTGATTTAAACCATTGATTTATAGCTTTAACACAGTTTGAATATTAACTATAACAGGTTTGTTTGCTTTTTTCCTTTGCATGATACATATACAGTATCTAGGCATTGTACTTTGTAACCCAAGACTTAGTATTAAGTGTAACAGTCACTCTGGTTTAGTCAATAAGTCAAAAGTTAAACAATACTGTATATAGCTTGGCTGTGATATGCAATTTAGAACAATTATTATATATAAACCATACTGAAGCCGTGAAACAAGAATAGTGATGTTAGCGTTTTAGAAATACTGGAAGTTGAAAATTGGGGGAGACTAGTATGGTGCCTTCCTTTAAGATGGAATGCCCTATCTATGTCCAATTTAGGCAGTGAAGAACAAGCAAATATCTATGCTTCATATGGATTATTTCATTCTACTGACCAGCCCTCTGGGACAAAATTTCCAGATTTACAACATGTACCTTTGACTGCATGAGCTTAATCTTTCAGAAGTTTTTTAACACCTTGCCTTTTAAGAAAGCCAGGTATTCCCCTTAAATTATGTAGTATTCTTTCAGTCTGCAGTAGTAGCTTGGTCTTTTCTTTTTCTGAAAGAAAGGAGGTCAAAGATATAGTGATCACATTTCATGCTATTCTGTATTGGCTGTCATCCCTGTGAAATTCAAAAGCTTTTCATTTAGTACTGACAAAGTTCATCCAACTTTTCATGTAACCAGACAAGTAACACTCACCTAAACTATGACAAGGCTTACACAACTTTTTTCCTTGGATTGGTTGGCACTTTGGGGAACCATTGTGCCTAGCTGTGCCTTGCAGCATGTGCCTTATGTCTTGCTGTAGCTGGATGCAAACCTAGCCCTACTGTACTACTGGGAGGAGCAAGATTTTACTACTGAGAGGGTAAACTAGAGATGCCCCAATTCTATTCTTCGTATGTTTTAGCTTCTAGTCCCATAGTTAATCTTTTTTGCTCTTCTCTGCACTCTTTCTAGAGTCTCAACTTCTTTTTTATATTCATGGCAACCAGAACAGGATGCATTATTTCAAGTGTGGTTTTACCAGGGCATTATAAAGTGATATTAACTCTTATTGTTATCTTGATTCTACCACTCTGTTAATGCAGCCTAGGATTGCATTGGATTTTTTGGTAGCTGCAGCACATTGCTGGCTCATATTTAAGTGATTGTCCACTAGGACTCCAAGGTCACTCTCGCAGTTACTACTATTGAGCTAGGTACCATCTATACCTGTGCATTTGGTTTTTCTTGTCTAAGAACTTAATTTTTCTCACCATGTAATTTCATTTTGTTAGATAGGGATAGGGATCAATGTCTGTTGAGATCTTTTTGTATCTTGAGGTTATCTCCTGGGATGTTGTCTATTCCTGCCAGTTTGATGTCATCTGCAAATTTGATGAGTTTGCCTTTATCCCCTCGTGTAAATATGATGAAGATATTGAAGAGTACTCAGCCTAAGACAAGACCATACTGCACACTTTCCTCCAAACATAATATAAAATTATTTAAAAATAAATTGAAGTTATGATCATAATGCATAATGACAAATGCCATAGGTCGTTTGCCTTTTTTATGATAATTTAACTAGTCTTGTATTATACTTTCCATTCAGTAGTAGAAGTTCTTATGTGTACAACTTCTTTTCACATTTAGAGTTCATGGAGACTCCTAGATCTGGATGAGAGTTTAATAATATATTGATACTGGTATTAGGAAATACTGTTGTATTTGTATATCAGTAGATGGATAACTATGTACTGATATCTGTGAGCATTGTTGCAACTAGAAAATGAAGCATTCCATTTATTCCATGGGTATTCCATGTTACTGCAACACTTTATTGAATCTGTGATATGAGCTATCCTTTACATTTACAACTATGACATTTGCACTGCAGTGCCAAATAATTATTTTTGTACTATGGTCTTAATATGAACAGTTTGAAGCCCTTTGTGGTGTAATTACAACTTTACCTGTAGACTTTGGAGATTATTGATCTTATTCTGCAGACAGGGCTTCGGCTTGCCCATTGTTGATTTACTAACAGTTCTTGCTCAGATGTAATGTCAAATGCAAACAATAATTTATCTGTTTGATTTTCAGGGGTCTCCAGATTTGGCAACTTAAAACTTGTGTCTTCAACTCCTAGAATTTTGGGAGTTGAAGTCCACAAGTCTTAAAATTGCCAAATTTGAAGACTTGTTAGAGAGTTGTAAACAAACAAATTGCTCCATTTGTTTCCCCCCCATAAAGGCTTCTGAAATAAAATATCTAGCGCTTTTTTATATCAGATGTACCAGTGCTTGTTCAACGTTTGAAATCAACTTGGTGACTTAGTATGACTAACCCAATATATGTATGTATGTATGTATGTATGTATGTATGTATGTATGTATGTATGTATGTATGTATATATATATATATATCTATATATATATATATATATATATATAGATATATATATATATATATAATTATATATATATATATATAATATATATATATATATATGCAGAAAGTGCTTGTGGTGCGTGGGCAGGCACCACTTCCACACAGCGGGCGTTAAGATCATTTTTGTGATCCTTTTTCAAACGCCTTTACATTCGGCCTGGGTTCCACACGCGATGGTGTTGCTAAGCGTGTTTGCGGTCGAGCGGGTGTAGTTTTTCTGCCAGAATGGCACAAGAAAGACACACAACAAAACCGGAGACTAGGCAGTGACCAAAATCCACGAGGAACTAGGTCAGGCCGAGGTTTCGGGAGGCTCCTAGACTGGGCAAAGGACCTTGGTTGCAGTGCGAGGTGGCCAGCGGTTGGCAAGGAGGGGCTCTGTTGCTTCCTTCGCCCAGCCAATGGCCGCTTCTCGGTGCGAAGCTTTTCGAGAGCTGCCTCCTTGGCTGAAGGAAGGGGACGCGTTAATGATTGTTGGGAAAGTGTTCGTCGGCGCCTTTGGCAGAAGCGGAGGAGCTGGAGGCACGTTCGGAAAAGCTGAGACGGCCGACGCGCGCTCTTGAGGCCCCTTTGCAGGCGGGCCGACGTTTGGGAATTGCTCCTTGGGCCGAACAAATCAGTGGCACGGGGAGCTGGAGAAAGCGCGCGGGAAGGACTGGCGGCCCTCTGGAGGTTGCCTGTTGAAGAAAGGAGCTGCAGTAAACCCAAAGGGGAAAAGGCTTAGTGGGGAAGAGGATTTTGTGGCGCCTTTTTTTCGGAGCGCCCCAGCCCTGGCGTTCGAGTTGGCGCAGACTGCTTTCTCCCCCCGCCCCCTTTGAAAGCAAGAGTTGCGGTTGCGGTTAGTACTCCGAGGAGGGAGGGAGGGAGGGAGACAGACATTTAGGAGTTTCTGACCGCGGCTGCAAAAGTCAGCAGCGACCTCCGCAAGCAGCCATTTCCAGCAGCTCAGTCCCTGGTTTCTCCGGTTGAATGTTGATAAACCGAGATGAACGCCGCCAAGCGCTTGCCCTTCCGCGCGGAGTTAGTTAAAGGTAAGCAAGCAGCGGAGCTTTAAAAAGAAAAGGCGGGGGTGGAGAATGACTTTCCCCTGTGGCGCGTTTAAAATTCTGACGGAACAGGCAGAAGTTTTACGCCAAGTGGGGGGAGAGGCCAACTATAAGCTCACTCGTTGTGGGTTTTCAAGTTCTTTCTTTGATGCAGGGGTAAACGGTTTAAAAACAAAACAAGGTTGCCGCAGGTATTTTGCACAACAAAGAACTTTGTCTGCCTCTGTCTTGTCGGAACTTGAGCCCTTTAAATCTTTGGAGTAAGTGGAATGATTGTTTCTGTAGGGCTATTAGTCTGTTCCACAAAACTCCCCAAAATTGCGAATCACCACAGCAATTGGTGATGTGTCTACTGGCTTCCTTGCCCGCCCATATACAATTTTTTGGTGTGCCATTGTGTGGGCAACATTTTTGAATTTGTTAGGATTTCCACACGTTGTGATATGTAAGCTCAAGTGTTTTTTTCAATACATATTTATTTATTATAGTCTGTGCTTTGTACTCTATGGTTGTAGCAAAACCATAATTACATGGAAATAATGTAACAAATCATGAAGCAGTCTGTGGAACTTTTTTATTCAGAATAAATTAATGTAGCATTGTTCACAGTTTTTGTTTTTGTGCAATTTATAAAAGTTTTATAACTCTCTTAAACTTTTAACTCTCTTAAAAGTTGCTTTTAAGAGAGAGTTCTAAAAATATCTCTCATCTTTATGTTCTTTCCCCAGTTAGATTTCAGACTTTTTCCAACCAATTAGAGCTGAATTATGTCTTAGCCGCTATTTTTAATCTGTATTTCCTGCCAGACTTTCCTGTTTAAAAAATCCTAACAACTGTCACCGATAGTAATTTAAAATCTCTTAATCATAGAATAGAATTGCAAGGCTGTGCCCCTTCTGCAGCTCTGCTTAGAGACCATGTTAACATAGTTACATTGTATTTAGTGTGTATGACTACGCAACATGAATATATCTGCAAGAGACACTCTATACCTGTAATAGTACCAACACCGGACTTTCGTCATTCTTTGAAGAACTAAAAGTTTCCAACATGGAAATTGCCAAGATTGGAAAAAAATGTGTTGAGATTGATTGATTTATCTCACCTTTATTGTTTTTTTTATAAATACCAAGACAGCAAATATCTAATTAATAATATAATACTTCTTCCTCCTATTTTTCCCTACAACAACCGGTGAAGTAGGTTAGGCTGAGAGAGTGATGGCCCAGCTAAGCTCACCCAGCTGACTTTCATGTATAAGTGGGACCAGGAGCCATACCACTCTAACATCAATAGTATAATTAACAAACAGTGCTTTGTTAATAAACGAAATGTACAAATTTACAGTTTCTAACCTGGTGATTTAACCATGACCCAAACTTTTACTGCATAACTCTATTTCTAACGTGTTAGGAAGTGATGCCAGTAATTTCAAAGTATCTCATAAATACCGCTGAATTGTAATGTTCCTTCACATGATTCATGTGAATAATATCTTAATGTTGCACAGAAAGGATTGTAGTTTCAGTGAGATAGGTAAGAGTTCTTTTTCACAACTCAGGTTATGAATTTGAATTTCTTATATCCAAATTTAAAGTTCATCCTCTATGCCATATTGAATAGTTATTAATACTATATTGCAATTTTCAGAAAGCATCAGATTCTGAATGGAAGTTTTTATTTTTGCTGTTGTAACTTGGCTAAAAACAGACAAATAAATCTATCAACCATTTTCTACAATTGTCTTTGTGTTCATTATAAATACTATTTTGGTGTTTTTGTTTTCAATTTCAGATCGTCTTTATTTTGCCATTCTGTTCCATAAACCAAAAAGCGGTAGTACAAATACACACTATTTCTGCATAGATGATGAATTTGTGTATGAAAAGTAAGTATAATATTATTCCCTTTTTCTGCAAGACAGAAATAAAAATAAGAGCAACAGCATATATAAAATACATTGTGAAGCTTTTTGATAAAATAAATATAATAAGTATCTAGTCTTCTATCATTGGCCAATTGTGGCCAGTTAGAAATCTTTGATTCCAAAGCATTGTTTACGATACACATTATTTGTGTATAGTAATCACAAAACCTTATTCCTCATAAATTTTACTCACATAGTTTGTAGGCCCTCATTACTTGTGACAAGGAATATTGGTGTGATTTCACTGTACTTGTGTGTGTTATATATAGAGAATTTTATATATTGTTCTATGTTGATTGCTATGGTATAGAACATGTTAGTCAATTAAAATGGTTCAGTTCAACAATTGAATTTGAAACTGAAACATGAAGTTGATATTTTTTGCTTTGAAAAGAAGTTGTACAGTCAAGTCTGCTTTAAACTGAATATTCCTAGAATTCTGTTTTCTAATAAGATAGGAAATGCTTATTGAAGAACTACTAAAATGTAGTAAATTAGAAGATTTTCATATTTTCAAATACATGTTTTCAGAAATTTCTGCATCTGTAGACCCTTTATCAGTTAAATATAGTGAAAAAGTGGGTCAGTTAAACATCAAGCCTATTGGTGTATATAGAGAGGCAGTGATTTACAGAGATTCATTTAGTGACCGTTCAAATTAAAAGTGCACTGACAATAGTGACTAATGACCATTTTTCACACTTATGACTGTTGCAGCATCCCCTGGTCACTTGATTTGCATTCAGATGCTTGAAAACTGGTTCATATTTATGACAGTTGCAATGTCCCAAGGTGATCAGCTTTTCAGTCTTCTGACAAGCCAAGCCAGGTTCACTTAACAACTGTGTTACTAATTTAACAACTGCAGTAATTCACTTAACAATTATGGCAAGAAAAATCATAAAATGGGCTAAAACTCACTTAACATATTTCTTGCTTAGCAACATAACATTTTGCAGTCAATTATGGTTGTAAGTTGAGGACTACCTATACCTGGGGTACTGCAAACATAATTAAAGAAATCTATCTTGGGTGGGATTTTTTTGCATTGCATTTGCCTCCTTCCTAGGGTTGAGAGAAAGTGCCTGGCCCAAGGTCATCCAGCTGGTTCATGCAAGGATGGGATTTGAATGCAAGGTCTCTCATTTTCTAGCCTGGTGCTTTAACCACTACACCAATCAGACTCTATTTTGAGGGGTTGCATGGTTGCTAAGAATGAGGTGATAATATAGGAAGACAGTATGAGTATACTTGCTGTCTCAAAATATAGTGTTTACTGCAAAAACCGCCTTAAGCTGATTGAATTTCTGAAAAACAGAATATCAAGTGCTCCAGCCATATTTATTTCCTTTCTCAATTTTTAAATTAAAAAGCAACGGTCAGAAGGACTTGGCAAATACTTAGGGAGTGCCATAGTGAATCATGTAGCTCAGAAGAAGTAATTTTATAAAATTCAGTTGGAATAATTAGCAGCTAAAATTAGTGGCAGTGGAAAGGGAAGCAGAAAGATGATAATAATAAGGAAATGTATTTTTGCTTTATTTCTTTGAGAATAAATAAAGGAACCTGATTTTTGTTCTTTTTATTTTAGTTCTACTGAGTATTAAATATTGGTACTAATACTAAGTATTTGCACAACTTCTGTTGCACAAATATTACTTAATTTTTATGATGAGATTGCTTGAAGCTTGTTTAAAGCTTTCATAGTACTGTATACATATTATTTTTCTAAATGAACATTATATAGCAGTCAAGAAGGCTAATTTGAAATAGAACTCATTATTGTAGAATAAGCATTTGTATCCATCAATGTTGTCCAAGAACTGAAAAATGGAAAGCCAGAAGTGAGAAAGAGCATTTTAAGTTCTAGGTTTTAACTTAATTACAGTATGTCCTTTCTAGAATACTAGGCAAAAAGAAGAATTTCAAAGAGTTTAAGAATGTTTTAGATTTTTTTCTAAGGTGTAAACCTGGAAGCGAATTGATATGTTTGTTTCTTTTAACTCTGTAAATATTGCTATGTTTTAAAATTATTATTGTATTTTTAACTGATCTGAAGCATGATTTATGTGAAGAATCATGTTTCATGTTAAATGGAAGAATAATGGTAAATATCCATCTCCACAGAGTCTCCATTGAGTTGAGCTTTTATTTCTGGTAATTTCATAAAGATTTCCATGTAGCTTTCTTAACAACAAAATGGAAATAATTTGCCACTGCATTCTTTTAGAATGGTTTTTTTTTTTACTTCCCAGTCTAGCTTATAACTTAATGGTATTCCATCAAAGTATTAATCAGGTCCAGTCCTTCTTTGTTTCTAAAACCAGAAAGTTCAGTTGGGAAATACATTTTCTACTACAGAGGCTAAGCATGCTTCCTTGATTAGTTATTATAATTAAAATACTGAACAAGATCTATGTTTTCATAAATTTACACAGAGAAACTTGTGGCCTATCAAGCATTCTCTTACCCTCCAGATAAATGTTAAAGGCAGTGGAAATCCAGTATACCTGGGAGTTCAAGTAGGAAATTGTAGCCTTGGATTGTATATCTTTGAATGACAAGCAGTTGAAATAAAGAGAAGATCTTCTGTTGGAATACAGTATTCTCATATTGGCCTCCAGAAATTACAAATATGGGAATGTGTAGCATTGTTATTACATTTATTACAAGTGAAAATGGTGTTGCAGTGTTATTTTGCTGGATAGACTCAAAATATTTCCTAACTTCCATGGTATTTCACCATTGCTTTAAGGAGAGTTATTTTTACAGAGATCAAAAATTTTGTATTTACCCTGAGACAGTTGAAATTATTGACTGGGTTGAAGCTACAGACTTCAATTCATTTTAATAATATGAATTAGTTGAATTATATTAGAAAAGGCCTGCAGTCCAGAAAAATTAATAGAAAATAATTCTAGGTGTCAATTCAGACAAGACCTGTTAAATGATTTCTCATAACAATTCACTATGCTACCGGTAAGAGCAATGGTTGTTCAGTTTTCAAGCTGTTTGAGCATTAGGCTGCCCAAGAAATTGTCATCTATATGGCTGAAATGTTTAGAGGCTGATTGTCTTCCTCCTAGTCCAGGGCACTATCCTATTCTAGTTCCCTCCAGTTATTTGGAAATTGTGGGAGTTGAACTCAACACATCTGAAGGAATACAATGGGAAAGTCTACTCTAGGTTCAGGGTTTTCTCAGTTGTGAAATGTTTTGCCCTAGATATCACTAGTTGACTAAAAAAATTCAATCTTGCATATTATTCGCAGAAAATATATCCATCATGGATGCGAAGCAAACTATAAATAGTTCTAACTTAGGTATTGCTTGTTTGGACTGTTTCCCCCCCCCCCCCAAACCATCTTACGTGACTGAGTTTGATTGTGGAATTCTGAAAAGAAATCTATACTTAAGCATCATTCATCCATAAATTGATGCATATCATTTGGGATATGTATACTCTGCATGATTCATGGACATGTTTCTTTGTATTCTCCTGAAGATCAGAATGGTACAAATGATGACGTGGCTTTATAATCTCACTTTAGCTCTGTATATTAGTCATTCCTTAGTGCCTTTCTGTCATTATAACCTGCCATAAGATCATCTAAATAGTATTTTTCCCTATTTAGCCAATGATTAACATTCTGATTTCTGCATCTGTAGGTCCTTTATCAATTGCATACAATGAAGAATTGGGTCAGTTAAAACACCAAGCCTATTGGCATATACAAACACGCTCCAATCAATGAATCATGCAGAGTTGAGTCAATTAGCTCTCTTTTGTGAGTTGATACTTCAGGCTTACAATATCCTTAGTAGTCTGATCTATTTGCGCATGTTATGTGTGTACTGTTGAATTAGTCACTTTTACATTTTAATTGAAGATATGCCTAAAAAATATTTGCATTACCTATTCTAAAATGGTTTCACCATTTATTGATTTCATAATCTAGGAGGTGTTGTTGACTTATTGGCAATATATGTAAAGCTTGCAAGATTCCCCCCCCCTAATTAAATTGGAGTTTCAATGGTTATATTGAAAGAGATGGGAATGTGCCAGTTATAATGCCTATTATTAAGATCTAAGTAGCTTGCAGTGGAGTGTGTTGAGAGAATGTGGTTTTTTTTAAAACAAAAAACAGATTATTTCAATGAGTTCTTTTTTTTCCTTCCCATCCTTCTCTTCTCCTTTCCCCTCCCTTTTTCCAAGCTTCTATGCAGATTTTGGCCCTCTCAATCTGGCAATGATTTACAGATACTGTTGCAAGCTAAATAAAAAATTAAAGGTAACATCTAATAGTTCGGTCATTCTCAGTTTCTTTATAAAATGTTAGAGGGAGTGAACATTCTTTTCTATTTGTCGTGTTTGCACTTTTTTATTATTTGTATACTCCCCACCCAGAAGAAATAATAAAATCAAGATTTACGGTATTTGGGCACTGTAGTTACTCTACTGAAGGAGAATATGTTTGCCAGAAGAGTGGGAAAATACATGATCAGTTTTAGATTTTATTTCAGAGTATCAATAATTTTGAATTCATAATGTGGATAATGATTAAAGGAAGAAATGTAAACTTATAAAACTTGAAGTCCTAGTTACCAGGAGCAGAAGAAACTTATTGAGAAACTGTTGGATCTCTTCCCTGGAATACATTGGAGTGGCTGGTTATCAATATCTGGCTTTTAGTTACAGAAGGAAATTTGCTTTAGTATATTTTGAACAGCTTATGCATATTCATAGTTATTCACATTCTTGAACATTTTAGTCACTTATTATGTAAGTATAATACTGAAAATACAGTTCTTATATTTATGGAAATGTACTTTAATGTATAATAAATTGCTGGAATGAAATCTGTTCCCATTCATGATCCCTCTGAAAATGAAATAGTTTTTGGTTACTATGTTTGTTTTAATCAGTGTGGTCATATACAAATAATAGCTTGTAATTTCTCTCTCTTTTTCATTGTAAATAGTCACAGCAACAGCTGACAGAGCTGCATGGTAACTAGCCAGTTATTTTCATGTGTGAAAGTAGTATCCATAGTGTCAGTAATAATTGACACTATTGCAATATGTGGCATTGTAAAAACCACTGGAACTTCTAAAATCACCAAACATAATTCAAACTATTTTCCAGATGTTTTTATGCAGCATCGAATTGCTTACTATTAATCTATTAAAATATAATTTATATTAAAATATCAAAAGTACTTCATATTATTGTGTAACAATATATTTTAATTCAGTTTTGAAATTCCATTGAAATAGGAACATCTTTATTCAACATACCGCTGTAGTTTTAAGATTTTCAGCTGAAGAGTTATTAGTATGGAATTCAAAAATATTGCCTAATTCTGAATTCTGTTATTCAAATTACCCTGAAAAACTTGGTTTCATAGAAATTATGCTTTCAGTGATCTAGTATTCTTAAAAACTGGCCTTTTTTATAGATACACACCTTTAGGAATATAATCCCTGTATGTTCTAGATTATGTCAGTATGTGTCTGTCCCTTTCCTGCTGTAAATGAATAATGATTATCACAGGCAGGAAAGTAATTAATGCATCTTAAACCACTTTGTAAATTAGTTGGACATTAAATCAGCAAAGTTGAGAAACATTGCTCTATAGTAATTTCAATTTACAATTGAGTCAAAATGCTGAATGAAACCAATCACTGAAGCATGCTGGAACCTTCTAAATTATTTCATTAAGCTAGTGGTTGTTTAAAATTTTGTTTCTTAAATTTTTTGCTCTCAGGATACCTTCCCAATTTTAAAAATTATGAATGAAATAATGTTTATTTGTATGGATTATATTTATTAATATTTGCCATAAAAATGTAAGTTGATACATTTGAAGACTATTTGGAATCATTACATGGAATTATATAAAATAATAATAAATGCATTAGGTATTAACATAAATAAAAATTGTCAAAAGGTGCTAAAACATAAAATAATGAGAAAAATGATGTTTTAAATTTTTACAAATGTCTTACTATGTAGCAAATAATTCCAATTATGGTGAATTCCCGAGAGGGTCTTAGGGGGGCCCTAGGGGTCTTTGGACTATACTTAAAGGAACATGACTTAAAATATTAATTTGAATATTATTATTTTTTCTCTTGCTGTCCTTTGTAATATAAGAATCCACATTCTCTTTTATATTGGATGTTGTCATGGAACGACTTCTTAAATGTAGCAGCTCTGCATCTGACTATTTAAATTGTATTTGGAATATTACATTCATTAATATATCTAATATCCAGGGATTACAATTATAATTCTGTTCATTTCTTGATAGTCTTTTACCATGTTAAGGAGAAGATTGTTCCATTATTGTGGTTCGGATCAGAAAAAGCAAGCCAATGCAGCCTTCCTCATAGGCTGCTACACAGTAAGTATTTTAACATCTTAAACTGGCAAGGTTCGCAAATTTGACTTCTATTCGGTGTCAGAATTGGAAATAACTTTCAGCTTATTTCCTTTTTTACATAGTATATGAGTAGAAACATATTCTTCTATGTTTAAAGATTAAAGAGTTGTGTTGTGCATTTTCTTCATCAAGGGCACTTCAGTATAAATTCTCTAGATGTCACATAGAGAGAACTTACTTAAGTAAAACAAAAATTAAATTAAAAACAACTCTGTGAAATGGCAATCACAAAGTGGACTCCAATTTGTGTGAAAGATAGTAAAGAAGGGGGGAGGCTTGTTTGAAAACAAGAGTAGGATCCAAAAAATGCCCCTAAACAAACAAAAAAAGCTAAACCCCATTATAATGAGCATACCAGGGACTAGAAAAAGTGGCAGAAAATGATCCATTGGTTTCATGGCTCACTACTTTATAATATTCATTATTTTAAAAATGACATACAGTAGAACCTGTGGTCACAAATGCTTCTGACCACAACCAAATCGGGTTCTGACCTAATAGGGTTCCAAGTTTGGAATTGCAGCTTAATTTCCATCTTTATTCATTATACCCACTCCTTATTTAGCCACAGTTAGTAATCCTTTTCAAATACATTGATAATAAATGACAACAAAAATTTGTTCTTTTTGACCAATTCAGACATTTAGAATCAATTTTCCTGTGCCTGACAAGGAATGTTTTCAGTGTAAGACTTATTTAGTTCTGATTAGTATCAGTTTCGGGCCAAAGATGAGCCAGTGGAAGGGTTCTAATCAGCACAGGGTCACTACAGGAGAAACTATCTGAAAGATCCCAGTAGTAGCCAGTGATCTTTACTCTCTTTCTCGGTCATGAGTTTGCTTAGCAACCATTTCACTTAATGGCAAAGTCACTAAAATGCTATCTGAGGAGAGGATGTAGTTATAATTTTTATATAAAAGGTATTTTCATTCATGTAATAAAGGAATCAATCAATGAGGACAGGGTGGAAAAGTGACTGGGCTCCTAATCTGCAAGTTTATCCTTTCGCATGTTATCTGTACATGTTAAAGTATGCTTGCTTTATGAAGAGTAAGTGACATGATCCATTGATTCTGATCTGGTTATCCAAAAATAAAAGTCCTTATGAAAGTGACAGTCCTTCCTATTCTTCATAGCATTTGGAATTGTGATTTAATATTTTTCATAAAATCATTGTGCTATTTCTGTATTTGTTAATAGTGCACAAAAATCTGTTTTAAGTCAGTCTTTAAGATCCAGGATAATAGGCATAATTATTTTCTCCTATGCATGAGGGTGGATGAGTGTCATGGCTTTGAAGACTATGCCTGAGAGCCATATGGTCAATGTGCTTTGTTCAACTAACAGATTATCACTGTGCAGTGTAACACAGAGTTTTATTCAGAGAATCACACTTGTTTATTTAATTGTCGTCAGGT
Source organism: Thamnophis elegans (assembly GCF_009769535.1). Classification (NCBI taxonomy): domain Eukaryota; kingdom Metazoa; phylum Chordata; class Lepidosauria; order Squamata; family Natricidae; genus Thamnophis; species Thamnophis elegans. The sequence goes on along the minus strand of NC_045543.1, from coordinate 85,509,315 downwards.
ACACATTGTCGTCAGGTACACATTCTTTTAATCCAATTTAGTTACTGCTAGCAACTGGAAAGGAAGGCATAATCCATTTTTATTAATTATTTTTGGGCTCAGTGCTTGATCTATAACATCATAATACCACCTAAGGGGCCAGTTTTGACTGATTGGGTGGATTGTAAGGATTTAAATAGCAGAAACTACACTATCATAAAACTATTTTTTACATGATCGGGGAATGCTCTGGGGCTTCGTTAGTGACAGCGGCAAGCAAGCAATGTGCCACTACTTGTCATCTCCAATTTACAGCATTCCAACATTGTCAAACTTGATTATCATTATGTTGTTATAACAGAAGAATGTGGGTAAATCATATTTATTAACACAAGTATACCTCATCTGTTTTCATTCCAATTCCAAATGTATCTTTACTGCAGATTTATCTGAATTAATATTCTAAAAGGAATTTAAATATTTAGTTTACGCAATTACTTATTCCAAAAATAATAAGATAGTTTAATCAACTAATTATTATTGATATAAATTAAGTGTACGTTGCTAACTGAAAACTTCAGTTGCAGTTATCTTAGAGATTTTTCTACTCTTGTGCACACAATGAAATGCCTTTACTAGGATATGTAATATAGTATTATGAGATACAAAATGTTACCCATGTATGTAATCGTAAACAAATTACTGAAAGCCAGTGGTTTTATTCATATAAAATATCTTCATGTTTGTTTGATAATTGAGAATATAATTAAAAAACTTACACTTTCTTGCTTATATAAAAATTATTATATACAATGTATTTCAATCTAATAGGAATTTTCAACAGATTTATTTCCTCCTATAATGGTGTGTGTGTGTGTGGTGTTGTGTGTGTGTGTGTGAGAGAGAGAGAGAGAGAGAGAGAGAGAGGAGAGAGGAGAGAGGATAGGAGAGAGAGGAGAGGAGAGAGAGAGAGAGAAGGAAGGAGGGAAGGAGAGAGATTTCAGTTGATCTGGTCTTTTCAAGTTGAAAACCCAAATGCCTTGAGCAGATTATACAGGATGAGAATGAATAGTCTGCATTATATTTTATTTTCGAATTGGCTCGTGCCCTTAAGAATGAAAATAGTTGTATTTAATGTGGAGAGATTCCTATTGCTCAATGCTAAATTCCTTTTTCAAAGAACTTGTTATGGTTGTTAATAGCCTTTCTGTTCTAGTCTCCACTAGGGTTTGAAATTGTATTAGATATTTCTAGAGGACATGCTAAAATATTTAGTAAGATTTCAAGGCATATTAAATATGAAGAGTATAATAGCTTTCTACTTGATGTGACAATTCTTAAGCATTATTACAATGCAAGTTCTTGTGTTAATTAACTGGGATTACTATAGCTTAGAATTTAATGGTATCTAGTAGCTATCATCAGAATATTAATATTTTCAAGCATCTGTAATTTGTTACAGTAAATGCATTTTTCTAATGGTTATTATATCCTTAAAAGTAATTGACAAAATATTTTCAAATTTTACAGTGCATTGCAATTCCGAAATGTATTTTTAATCTTAGAAATAAATTTATTTACAAAGTTGTCCTATGTAACACAATTCGCAAAGTTAGAAAAGCTTTCAGGTCAGTGACTCTTATCTGCTTAATTGGTTTTGGGACCCAGTTGAGAATTGAATGTGCAAGCTTGGGCAAAGAAGAGGAAGCCTAAAATAGTTTCTTTTTCATAACTTTATAAATAACACCTTTCTGAAAATGGTGTACTGTACACTGAATCAAGAGATTGCTGCTTGCATATTTACTGCTACCTTCCTCAGGTTATGAAATGTTGTAAGAACAGATTTTTGTCTTTATGGTTGTTTTTACATCTGGTGATACTACCTATTTTTATTTTTTGTGTTAAATCCTGTCAAGTCTTTTACTTTCCTACCATAGTCAGTAAGAATTTCAAATACACAGATGAGTAGCTATGTAAAGTTCTGTAGCAGAAGAAAGAGGTGTTTGAAATAACATAAAAAGATTGCAACATTTCTTAAGACCGTATAGATGTTCTTAGTAAACTGTTTTTAGTCTTTGTAATAATTCTCATCTCTACATGCCTTCTTATTCACTTCTTATATGCCAAGCTGTATTGAAGTAATTAGAATATATAACGGGGGAATTGTGCTGTTGGAAAGCATGTAGGAATGCTGAGGAAATAGCAATTAGAAAATAAGATTAATCCAGTGTTTCTGCTTTGCTTAACTAAAGATTAATATGCCAATTTGTTTTAAAAAGGCAGCACTGTGTGGGGAGAAACACATTCATATTATCATACTAACTTCTGCAGTAGGTGCTTTCAATCTACTAATACAAGGATTAACACAGAATGTCCTTTCTTCTGTTTCCTTTTATGTGTCTTAAATTAGAAATAGCTTCTATATGTCGTGTCCTCCTTTCTTTGTCTTCTGCCTCCATCTCACTTCTTCCTTCCCAACCTGCATTAACTTAGTAACAGTGTTTCTTTTTCTCAGGCTTGCACTAATTATGTTTTGGAGGGCTACCGTTCTGGGTCCTACTCCCCAAGAATTGCGTAATTCGGTGATCTTCTCCAGGACTCACTCTGTGTACTTTATTTTCTCATCTTCTTCCTTCAGGGTAAGCAGTTTCCTTCACCCCTTGTGCTCCCTCTCCCTTTTTTTTCTAAAAATCCTTCCTAGGTTTCAACATTTCTAGTTGTAACCCTGTTGTAGATGACGCTGTTGAAGCAGACACATCATCTCTGATGTAGCTTTCAAACATGCAACTTCTTTCCCATTAGAATTTTGAAACTAGATGAAATTATGGTAAATATATGCCAGTAAAATCAGTTTAATTTCTAGGTTAATGCATAAAACGTAATGCCAGAAGTATGTTTCATGTTCAGTGTGTAGATTTTCATAGGCATTTCCTTATTTTATTTTTAAAAATGTGTTCTTCAGATTTTATGTGGCTGCTGGTATTTTTCTTTTGCTTTGTATAATATTCTCCTTCTCTTTGAGTGTGTACTTCATACAGTATTCTTGTGTGTATTTTATCCAAGAGATCATATATTACCTTATTTTTATCCTATATTAGATGTCAAGGTTTACTTTCCACTGTACATAAGGCCTTTTTTTCTGTCTCTCTTTCACCGGTTTAAGAAATTTCTGCTGCCTTTAATTTTGCATTGCCAGTTCATAAGTTTTATTTATGCATTGGTTTAGGATTATGATTTTGTAGGTACAGACTCTTTAAAAAAAACTTTTATGAAAAGATACATTTTAAAATAAAAATATAAACTGCTGGAGATTTGAAACTACCCTAGACTTATTTGTTTTTTCTAAAAATGTGCTTAACCTTACAGGTCTTCCTCTTTTCCAAACTTCGTGATAGCTGTTTTAAAAACTTGATTCAACTTCATTGCATGTTTTCAACTAGAAAATATGAGTAACCGATTTGTATGTGTTCGATAAATAAGCTACTTTTGATGCTGCAGACATGCTGTTACCCAACTGTTAACCTAGTTAAGAATGTTTCCTTCCTTCCTTTATTTGAGTTCAAGAACTTTCCTTCACAATAATTCAGTGTTAACATCTCCATCAATATTAATAGTAATTGAACTGGAAGAATTCACTCCTAGGTTGGAGAAGAGAAAATGAAATCCATGACCTGTTCTTAATTTTTTTTTCCAACATGATTGCAGCCAGCTCTATTGTGCCTTTATTGAATCTTCGAATAAATTGTCAGAGGAAAATAAGGACTTCTTTCCTTGGTACTACTCAGTGAGAATTGCAAATATATATAGATTTGTGTTGCAGGTTAATCCAGTGTGTTATCGCAAAATGTGTTTGCACATTGATACTGTTAACACTTAGTTGGGGGGGGGGAGGGGGGAAACTGAATATCAATGATTGTCAATGATTAATTTGGTGGAATCCATTCCTCTAAACTTAGGGCAATGGTGGCTCAGTGGCTAAGACGCTGAGCTTGTCGATCAAAAAGGTCGATGGTTTGAATCACTAGTGCCGCGTAACATAGTGAGCTCCTGTTATTTATCCCAGCTTCTGCCAACCTAGCAGTTTGAAAGCATGTAAAATGCAAATAGAAAAATAGGGACTACCTTGGTGGGAAGGTAACACGCATTCCATGTGCCTTCGGTGTTGAGTCATGCCAGCCACATGACCCGGAGACATTTTCGGACAGAGCTGGCTCTTCGACTTTGAAACGAAGATGAGCACTGCTCCCTAGAGTCAGGAACGATTAGCACATATGTGTGAGGTGAACACTTACCTTACTCCTCTAAAGCACTGTTAAATAAATATGAATTAATCAGTTTCCAGGAAGGCGACTGAGACGTAGGGATGAAACAACTTCTTCAATAATATTAGTTTACAAATATTTATTTATTAATAAATATTTAGCTTTAAATGTTTTCTTTTTGTAAAAGATATAAACAATGGTTATTTTTTAAAAAAAAAAAAACATTTCAAAGAAGTTACCGTAATTGTTGAAATTATTCCAGTTATAATGTCTTTCTGGATTTATAGGTAGACCTTGGGTTACACTAATTTATTCAGTGACCATTCTAGGTTATGACAGCATTAACAAAGGGATTTAGAACCATTGTAGCACACCCATGATCACATGAACCAAATTTAGCACATAGCAATAGCAATTATATATCTCTAAGCCACGGTTATCAAGTTTGTCACGTCACGTGACCTTTCGTGACATTTTTCCCCTTTGCAGAGCTAGGTTAAGCGTGGCCTATGCGTGACACATCCGCCCCGCAGACGCCAGTTTGACACCCCTGATCTGAGCAGTTGACAGACTCAGCATATTTCCCACAACATCTGGCTCCTCATTTTACCACCTCAGAAGGATGGAAGGCTGAGTCATCTTGAATTGATCAATCCTGGCAGGTGGAATGCAGAGTTAGCCTGCAATACTGCACTCTAGACCACTGCGCCACCATGGCTACACATGTTGTGTCTTCCTTCCCAGTTTCTTGAGCTCGAGTGACTCAACCATACCAAAGCACCCATTCCTCAACTCATGCACTGCCTGCACTGGGTCTCAGAGCCTTCTCCAGTCGCCCACATTGTACTTTAAGGCCGTATTGCTTCGCGATGGCAATCCTAGTCCCAATTGCAGTCAAAAATCGAAGACTCCTTTTATGCACTGTACTATTCTCTCATATTTTCTTAACAGTAAATCTCCTCTACCTTCCTTTCAGAAACTATAATCCTCCTTGCAGAACTAAGAGGAGAGTTTTTTGTTGCTTTCTACTTCTGTCTGTTTAAAATTAGTTTACTGTTTTTTAAAAGTAAAATCCAGGGAGCAAATTTTCTTAATTGCATCCATGGCATTTGCCTAAGTGCAGGCTATAGTACCACTTGGTACAGCTTTTCTTGTCTCTTAAGGGAAAAAAGCATAAGGTTGCGTTTTGCAAGTTAATTGCATTTATCCAGCACTGTAATACAGCAAGATTGAGCAACATCTTTGTCTATTTTGCACCTGGCAGGAAAAGGAACAGCAAACATAAATTCCATTACAGCCTGTTTATATGAATATATGCATTCACATTCTTCCTGCATACAGATTGCTCAAAATTGTTGTGGAGAATAGGAGTTATTTTTCTGTAGAAAGACTAAATGTGTGAAAATGATACTCCGTACAAGCTTGCAAGCGATGATATTTCTTATGAAAAATACAACATTCTGAAGAAAACAGAATTAAGCATTATACCAGGCATGTCCACCCATGGCCCTGGGCAGCTTAAGTAGTGCAACCTCACAAAATCATAAATTTTAAAAAAAAGTATTATTTTTAGTGATGTTAACTATATTGGTCAAAGATAATTCCTCTTCAAGCAATTCTGCCCAGGTAAGCCAAACATTTTGACACCCAGGCACTATAAATTTAATGGCTTTGTATAAATTTTCTAGAACAGAGGTGAGAAACGATGGCTCCTATATGACTTGTGGACTTCAACTCCCAAGAATTCCTGAGCCCGTAAGAATTCTGGACATTGAAGTCCACAAATGATGAAGGGCTATTGTTCTCCACCCCTATTGTAGAATGTTGCAATGTACCTATGGTACTTCAGGGGATAAGAAGGCAATTATAAAAACTGCCATCTTAGAAAGCAACACTTTTTCTTAGAACTTTGTCAAATTTAAATGCTACCTTTGTTTTCAAGGATTCAAGTGATATATTGTACATAGTGTTTCCTGCATCTTTTCCCGCAGTGTGTAAGATAGGTCAAAGAATGTGACTGGCTCAAAGTCACCCAGTGAGCTGTCCAGATGAAGTTATTTCCCGTTTCTAATGCAGCACTTTATTACACCATACTAATTCTTCAATTATGCTCCCACTGGTTCCAACATTAAAACCACTAATTCTAACAGAATTAACAAAGGATTATCAAGTAGTTTTGGGTAGAGCAGGGAACTATCATTTCTGAGCTATAGGCAATGTCTGGAAATACAAGTAGTCCTTGCTTAATGACAGTAATTGAGATTGGAATCTCTGTCATTAAGCAATGCAGTCATAAAGTGCAACATCACATGACCCTACCACTTAACAGCAACACTGCCGGGTTACTGTTAATAACTGAGGACTTCCTATGATAGCAACTTCTGACTTCCTGCTGCTTCCCCATTGACTTTGCTTGTGGGAAGCCAGCAGGGAAGGCCACAAATTGTGTCTGTGGGATGTTGCAGCAGTCAGAAATCCAGGCCAACTGCCAGACACCCTTATCACAGTCATATGGTCACAAGGGCATTTGACAGCCAAAACTTTGAAGACTGACCAAGAGTACCACTTGCTAACCCGAGTTTGAATGGTTGCTGAATGAGTGGTCATTTAATGAGGACTACCTGTAGAGTACAATTGAAATGGAAGTATATTTTCTTTTCATTTAGGACAGCCTTCTTAATCTAGTCTTGAAACTTTTATCTGGGAGGTCAAGTGAAACTATTAGTTTTGAAATTGGGTGTTTAGAAATGGTGCTAAATGTTATTTATAAAACATTTCCCCATTTTATATGAATGCGCATCTGCTTGTACGAAGTGTTTTATTTAATGTATATCTTCCTCATATTTGAAATTCAAATTTAACATTTTGTAGTTATTGTCAGTTTGGCTTTTCAGAGCAGTTTCTAATTACTAAGGGCTTTTTAAAAAGCTTACATTAACTACATTAATTAACACGGCATGTGAATTTCCTCTTCAAGGTTTGTGGTAATAGCTAGTTGTGCTCATGAGAATGTAGCATCTATTCATCAAGAGATTTGGATGTTCTTGAAACAGGACCTGCAATTTTAAATCTGTGTAATGGATAATTACTTTGTGTACAGCTATATTGTCTTGAGGATGCTAATTGGATAATAAAGAGTTGCAGCCATAGAATTATGTTTCACCTATAATTTTAGTCTTTACTTCATCTCCTAGGAGAACATTGTCAGTTTGGGAGACAGAAATTTTGTGTTATTTAGTTCTTAGAATGTTTTTAGTTTAAAATTGGGGTTGAAATTTATTAGAAATTGCTAATCATTGAGGGGTCTTTTTTCATTTTTTATCAGAGTAGGTATATGTGTATTTTATTAGTTATTACTGTTAACAGTTACAATTAAATGGGTGATCTGAATACCTGGGTTGATGAGGAGTGATTAAATCACAGTACAATGTTAAGTTTTTAAGATGTTGCCAGAAGTCTTCTGTTTATTGTTCTATTAAATAAACAATACAGATAAAAAATTTTTTAGGCCTGGTGGGAGTTCTGTGTAACCATTGTGCTAAAATGATATGGTATGAGTATGATGCAGTTCCTCTTGAGTATTGAGGTATTGGTAAAAGCAATTTGTCTAAAATAGTTCCCAAATGGTTATATTAATAGTAACTGTATAACTACAACCCTAGATCTGGCTACCTAAGTGCCAGAATGTTGTCGTGCTTCTTTAAACATTGGTTTAATAATTCTTACTCATGTATGAAATAAATGACCTTTTGAATCATGCTATATATGGCTTATGTTATGAAGCAAATGTTACAATGAAGGCATAACTAATTTTGAATTGTAGATTTTCTACAGTGGCTCTGTATGGAACTTGAAAAGTACTCACACTTGTATGACATTTTGTTCAGTTTCTCTTACCTTATCACTGACTTCATGTTGGCTAGTATGTTTCATTTTTCAGTTCTATTCTCAAATTCTGTGTCATTTGTTTAGCAGGTAAAAATACTAGATAATTTAATAATGGATTCCTTAAAACTTCTGTAAGAATGTTTTCCCTTTCTTTCTTGAAACAGATAATATACCTTAGAGAATCTCCGGAAAGTGTGTACAGGCATTTACTATTTGGGAATGTTTCATATGTTCCATTCAGGTAATAAAAGCATGCAATTGAACAGTGTCTACTTAAAAAAAAACATTATACTGATCTCCTAACCCTTTGGAATATGTAAATTGGTATTTTCTATCTTGACAATTTAAAATAAGTGGACTTTCATCTCCTAGTATACTTACCCCTGTCTATGTTAGGATTAGGCAGTTGAAGTCCAAATAATATTAAGGCTTTCTGTATGGCTACATTTCTTATTCTGCAGTTGACTAGCATAATGAATGAGGAAAATGTAAGCCATTGTTTCAAAATGACTTGTTGCTATAAGTAAGTGATGATTTATTTGGCAACCCTCTTAGCACCCTCATATTAAAGTTTAAAAGTATCAAATACATTGTGACTTTATGTAATACCCAAACTCAGATCCATAAAAGAGAGATTCTCTGTTCTCAGAGAAGGAATGGGTAGGAAACGGAAAAGATGAGTAGATATGGATTCTTAATATACTATTGAGGCTATTAAATCTGTTCTCTTACTGATGAAATTGGTTTGGATAATGGAAAAGACTGATGGACTGCTTGTCAAGATGATAGATGGTGTCCATTCTCCCTCTCTCTCTCTCTCCCTCTCTCTCTCTCTCCTCTCTCCTCTCTCTCTCTCTCTCTCTCTCTCTCTCTCTCTCTCCTCTCTCTCTCTCTCTCTCTCTCTCTCTCTCTCTCTCTTCCACATCTTGGTGGAATGGAATTTGTTTCTTGTTTTTGGATCAGCAGCCTTAAAATGCCATGTGATAGAAATTATGCCCATCGTGTGCTGTTTCAGTGCTGTGGCTATTTCATGTGACAGATTTTATCAGTTTAACAACTTTATTTATAAGCCCTCACTAGCATAATACGTTGGTGTAAATAGAATCTGGAAAAGCAATAAATAGATGCTAAAGAACTGGAGAACATCTGGTGGTTTTTTAGTCCTTACTAGACCACGTAGTGCTGATGTAGTGAAAATAGGTATACAGAAATATAGGCAAATGAGAAACATCAGCTATTTTGTCTTGCAAACTGAATTTGAGCTCATACATGTATTCCTCACAGGGATGCTGCATTTGGTACCTGTACTTTTCATCTAACTCTGCTTGACTGTTTCCAGGCAATAAATAAGGTTAGTATGTTAGTATGATTGTTATTTATTTAAACTTTTTGGAATCCTAAGGAAATTTAATCTCTGAAACTAGATAAACCAGAGAAATAAGTTAAAACAAGTTCCAATAGTGAGTATGCAAGAAGACTCTCAAGAATTCTTTGGTTTCCTTTCTATGTTATACCATTCATGCATTTTGACCTTCAAGATTGGCTGCTTGTTTATGTTAACTTGAGCGGTGAAAGCTTCATTATAAAGCGACCGTATTTTTCAGAGTATAAGATGCACCTTTTTCCCTCAAAAAAGAGGGTGAAAATTTGGCTGCGTCTCATACACTGAATACAGCATTTTTGGCCTCCTGAAACCCCGCCCCCCTTTGCAAAAATGGCCGTGCATAGCCTTTGGGGGCTTCCAAAGTTCTCCTGGGGACTGGGGAGGGCAGAAATGAGCAAAAAATGGGATGTTTTTTGCTCATTCCCCCCCCCGAGCACTCTACAAGCTTCCTAAAGGCTGTGCATGCCTTTTTTTTGGGGGGGGGGGGAAATGGATCTGTTTTCACAAAAAAACAGACTGTTTTTGGGAAGTCTGCAGAGTGCAAAAACTTCTTTTTATTTGCCTCTTCAAAATCTTGGTGCGTCTTATATTCTGAAAAATACAGTAAGTAGCATTTAAGCAGTAATAACTGTTATGTGGTGCTTTTTAAGTATTAGCAATAGCAATAGCAGTTAGACTTATATACCACTTCATAGGGCTTTCAGCCCTCTCTAAGCGGTTTACAGAGTCAGCATATTGCCCCCAACAATCCGGGTCCTCATTTTACCCACCTCGGAAGGATGGAAGGCTGAATTAACCCTGAGCCGGTGAGATTTGAACAGCCGAACTGCCGAACTAGCAGTCAGCTGAAATAGCCTGCAGTACTGCACTCTAACCACTGCGCCACCTCGGCTCATAACTATTCAAAGTTTCTAGCTTGAATATGTTGAATTTGAACTTACCATGTCTGCTAGTTTATAGAGGTTGTGCTGCTAATTTAGAAGGTTTCTGGTAGGAATGTTTAAATCAAATCAGTTACTATGCTGATGATTGGTAAATAAAGTGTTTAGAAAGAATGTTTCTCATCAACTCTACTGGATTTCTACATGTTAAATTCATTTCTTATGGATTATAGGCATTGCAGTATGGCTTCCTTGATTTCAATACGTTTGATGTAAATGAATATGAGCATTATGAAGTAAGTATCATTCACTTTTTTTAGTAATTACTTACAGTTACTATTGAGACTATTTTTGCATAAAATTGGCACTTTTATTTACATCACTTGAATGTTTCAAAATAAATTTAAATGGAGGTGGAAAAAATAAGTAACGAAACTTAATTTAAAATTGTCACATTACTATGCGAAGTGGCTTTTCAGTTAAGATTAAAAGCGTGATAGCATGTGGTCTATAATCCCAGATGAAATTGAGAGTATATATTCTTATATACAACAAGACCTTTATATTAAAAATCCTTTCTCCTTTGTTTTGTTCACTAAAACAGGTAGATTGAATGCTATATATCAGAAATGAAGTTTAAAAAAATGTGTTATTTCTTAACAGAGAGCAGAAAATGGAGACTTCAACTGGATAATACCCAAAAAAATCATGGCCTTCAGTGGACCTCACTCAAGAAGTAGAATTGAAAATGGTATGTTTAAATTATAAAGAATTTTATGACATTCCATAGGAAACTACCAGATACAGAATTGGACTGTTGGTCAATCTGGTAGTTGCGGCTGCCTTATTTTTACCCCAGGATATTCCCTTATCAGATTGAATGTTTGTGGAGAAAAACACCTTTGTATAGATTTGGATGCTCTTTTACCAATGAGTTGTATCTGACATATTTTTCTGCATTTGTTTTTTTCCTTCAAGGGTATCCACATCATGCTCCTGAAGCCTATTTTCCATACTTCAGAAGACATAATGTTACCACTGTAATCCGCCTGAATAAGAAGATGTATGACGCTAGAAGATTTAAAGATGGAGGGTTTGACCATTATGATCTCTTCTTTGCTGATGGAAGCATACCTAATGATGCTATCATCAAAGCATTTCTGAATATTTGTGAGAACGCTGAAGGTGCTATAGCAGTTCATTGCAAAGGTATTAAAGTGATGAATTCAGATCATTAATGTCTCATTGCTTATAATTGTGTTCATAAAATGCCTTAGCAATCCCTGTAGAACTCATCAGATGTGGCTCTCTGAATGCTGCCTCAGGATGTAATTTTAATGAGTTTGATCAAAATTAGATCATTTCACTCAAAAAGTTGAAATTAATCATAGCAGAGCGTACTCTTTATTTTCATTCTTAAAAGACAACAGGTCATTTTGTCTTAGGCTAAACTATTGTGGCCTCTTGCTACAAAACTAATGACCCTGTCTTTGCCATTGTCTGTATGCAAGCATGCTAATCTAATATGCTTGAGAAGCAAGTTACGAAATGTTAATATGTTCTGCTAAAAGCCTGATCTTACAAAAGATGCATGTACTGTATTTTTCGGAGTATAAGATTCACTGGAGTATAAGACACACCTTAGTTTTTGAAAAGGAAAATAGGGAAAAAAATCTGCCTACCAAGTATTCATCTGGCCAGCTTTTTTCGTCTAGTCCACTTTAGCTGGTTTTGAGCACATGTACGTGCACTTTTTATCCCCTGTTTGGGGATAAAAAACAGCTTCTAAAGCACAGCTGATCATTGGAGAGAGAAGCAATGAGAAAAGCAGGCAAAGCACAGAAGATTGCTTCATTCCTAAACACCTCAATAGGGCTGAAAAAAAAGCTTCGGAAAAGCTACATTCGGCATATAAGACGCAGCCAAATTTTCGGCCTCTGGGGTGTGTGTGTGTGCGTCTTATATTCTGAAAAATATGGTAATTGTTACAAGTATTTTCAATCAAAATTATTTGCACAAGTGAGTGATAGTGTAGAGAAGATCCAGGATATTATTTATACAAAATTTCAAACCCACTGAAAGGTTGTATTATTGATTTTGTATCCTCAATTGGTCTAATAAAAGTTTTTAGGAATTTTTTTCCTAAAAGCAAATTCAACAACCTTAGGTTTTTGAAAAACAGCTTTAAAGGTTGTCCCATTGTTAAAACTTTGAATTGAAGGTTCTTAAATTTCTTCAAGCCCAAATAAAATAAATTTCCTTATGTTTTTATACAGCTGGACTTGGCAGAACTGGTACACTTATAGCGTGTTATATTATGAAGCATTACAGGATGACGGCTGCTGAAACTATTGCCTGGATTAGAATTTGTAGACCTGGCTCTGTGATTGGAACTCAACAACATTTCTTGTTGGAGTATGTAAACATTTAAATAGGGATGCCTGTATTTATGTCTGTATGCAATTCTAGGATGATTAAGTGTTAAATATAATAATTGTTTTTAGTACCAAACTGGACCTCTTTAATCTGGTGTCCTTCAGATATCTTGTCTACCCTGGCCGTTGATGAAGGAATAACAGTCCATTCATGTCCGGAAAGTACCAACTTAAAAAAAGCTACACTTAAATGTATAATAGTTGTTCTTTTTTCATACATACATACGAAATAGGTGTTGGTGTACTCACATACAGGTAGTCCTATTTTTGTGACTACAATTGGGATCAGCTACTTGATCACTAAGTGAAGTGATCATATGATCTTCAGCTTTCCTTTGCTTTGCAAGATTTGCAAAGGTCATAAACATGAAAATTGAAAGTTACTTTTTCAATCTGCAAATACTGCAAATGGTCACTAAACAAGGACAACCTGCATATGTTGCAACCATCATCATATTTTTGAACCATATAGCCGTATAGAGAGTTACTAGTTATTTGCTTTTTAAGGAACTGGTCATTGCTTTTAAGTTCTGAATGGGATGAGACACTGCATTATAAACAACCTGCAATTGCCACTGTTTGTTCAGAATTATACACGTCTATTCAGTGACTAAGTGTGTTATACCACATTAGGTTAAAAATACTTGGTTTAGGGATATTAACCTATAATATTGTTTATATATTTGGCTTAACAAATTATATGAATCCAGTCTTGTTTTTTTAATTATGATTTATAGCAGTCCAATGTGGAAAATGAATTTATAGTTCATCAACAAATTTTGCATAACAAGATAATGGATTAATCAGTGTATTATCCTAAACTATATTTATCAGTGATGGTTAACCTTGGTACTGAGGGCTCAATGTGCACGCGTGAGCGAATGCACTGGTGCATGCCCCAATCTCCAAAATGCAATGCGAACACCCCCTGCCCATTCGTCCTGCCCCGCGTGCACATTCTCTGTACATGCTTTCCCACCCACCCCCTGCGCGTGCATCCCCTCCATTTTGGCTTTCAGGTTGGTGCAGAAGGCTTTTCAGGCCCAAAACGGGGCATTGGGGGGCTTCATGAACTCCACAGTTTCTTTCTACAGCACGCCCTAGCTTCCTTCTTCATTCCTGCCTCCCGTGCCTTCCCCAATCTTAGCAGTTTCTCCCTCCAGCACACCCTAGCCTTTTCGTCCATTCTTACCATGGAGAGGCACCTACAGAGGTTGAAACCTGCAGAGATTGGGAAAAGCACAGGCAGCTGAAATGCAGGAGATCGTTAGGGTCCACTGGGTGGAGAAAAGTAGGGCACACTGGGGGTGCGGGAACTGCGAAGATTAGGGAAGGCCCCGCCCCCACACATGCACAGCAGAGATGCAAAGACCAGCTGTTCAGTGGGAGGCACGCGCACATTCGCAGTGGCCTGGGCTGGGTCGATGGCTGGCATGCCTGCAGAGAGGGCTCTGCGTGCCACCTGCGGCATGCATGCCATAGGTTTTCCATGATGGATATCTATGGCTACAAGTGCATCATTCCATATGGTCAGTTTTGCTTATTAAATATGTTCTTTGACAGTCATTCCAATAACACTGAAAAATAAAGTTTGGCCTTCATTTTCAAAATCACACTTTGTTAGGTCTGATTCTGTTTTTCTGGTAGGTCTTTATACCCCAAAAATCCAAGCTGTTTAGGGATGAAGATGGCTTTTGAGGAGCCTCTGTATCTTGCCAGCCTGCCTTTCATACTGTCCCAGTAGCTCAACGTTTTGGAAGAGGCACAAAAAAACAATGTGGGGAAGAAGAATGAGTAACAGTCATGGCTTTTTCCATTAGCGAACACTTTTGTTAGAGCAAAATGGATGGAACCAGATGGAAGACAGAAATAGTTGCATGCAATTTAATAGTGGCATTGTATAATTTCTAGGAAACATGATGCTAGAACTACAACTGATGTTATATCTGTGTCCTTGCAACAATTAATGTCTGATACTGAAACAACTTCATTTGAATTATAAATATAGTCATATATTGGAATGAGCTGGTTTCTAACTTAGCTTCTTTCTATTATAGGAAACAGTCAGAACTTTGGATGGAAGGTGATGTTTTTCGTTCAAAACTAAAGAAGACTCCAAAACTTGCAGTGACAAAAATCCTTTCAGGAGTAGATGACATTTCAATTAACGATTCAAAAAATCAGAATGCCAGCAGAAAAGATTCTGAACCGGTAATCATCCGCATGGTGTGCTGTTGGAAACCTTAGGATTTTTTTTTTTTAATGTGGGTATAATAAAACAAAAGTGGTTGGATTCATTTGTATGGCTGTTCTGTATTTCTGTTCCTATCAAGCATTCCAAATAATAGAGAAAATAATGAACAGGACATTCTGCAAGACAAGTATAGTCATAATGGTACTTTTTGCCAAAATACCTTTCTGCTGCTCAGGGTTACCTTTTGTCTTACTGATTTGACCTTCACAAAAACTAAACTAAAATGCTCAGAACATTTTCCATAAGAACTATTGGAACTGGGATAAACAATGCACCCCTATCTTGTATTGTGGTAAATATGAATCTTCAGTAATAGGTCTTGGAAGCTTTGTTATAAATAACTTTAATGACTTACCATTTATTTGCAGTACAGTGATGAGGAAGAAACACACACAGTAACACAAGGGGACAAGCTCCGTGCCCTTAAAAGTAAAAGGCAGGCAAAAGCATATTCAGTTCCATTAACGTAAGTTTAACTTTATTTTGATTTTGTAAATACAAACACTTTTTTCTTTGAAATTTGATTTGGTTGTGTTCCGTGTTATATTTAAAAGCTCGTTGTAATTCTTTGTGATTGAATCACTTACAAGCCTGCTTGTGATTTTATTTTATTATCACCCAAATTATTTGGTCTGTCACTAAGGTGTACATGTAACCTTTCTCAAATGCTTTTTTAAATTTAATGTTACACCAACATCGCAAAGCATTTTTATATTTTTTATCAACATCAGCAGCATTGAAAATGACTCCTGAATGAAAGGACAGACTCATTATTTTGGTCAGAATAACCTTGTTTCTAGGGGCCTTTGCTTAAGAAGCTGTTTTATGCCAGCCCTTGTGCTGGGAATCTTTAAATGTGTATGGTAAGTTTGCTTTTATTAGGGTTAGGAAAAGAAGCATAACTGATTAAAAATGCCATGCTTTTAAGATACATATTTAAATATTGAAAAACAACAGTGTCCTCAGTGCTACATTTTGTGTGTACAGTATAGGTAAAATGTAATATACATAGAACAGATATAATATGTTAATCATCCACAGAGTGCATGTGATATTGGAAGGTCATTTTGTAAATAAATGGTGTGGTTGGCCATTAAAAAAAAAACAGTACTTGAACCAGTCTAGAAATAATTCATACTTTAAGATGAAAGTGAGTTGCAGAATAATGGCAAAGGTTCTCCTTCTTAAACAGCTAGCCTTTGCCCAGTGAGTGGAAAACATTTTCCATAGTGAAAATTAATGGACATTTCTTTTAAATGAAATGTACCACTCATCTGCAAAGTTCTTGATTTTCCCACCCCCTTTTGACTTCATGTTCATCTCTTCCTTCCTCACCCTCACCCCTTTTTAGATGTCTCCTAGCTATACTGGCCTCTGCTCTGAGTAGCATTGTCATCTGGTGGATTGTGTGTGGCTCCCTTCTTCCCAACCTGCTATTCTGTCTAGATGGTTTAAGAACATAGGTCCATCAGAACCTCCCTTGGGAGAGCCACTGTGTAAGTGTCCCTATTACATTCTCTTCAGTAGCTCATTTTCTTGCCTTAATCATAAGCACATTGCATCTGGCTTTTACTACCATCTCCCCTTGACCCTCCTTCTTTTAACTTATTTAGGTACTTTTAGAAACAAAAAGGGATGTAGTACAAGGGGTGATTTATCTGCCTTAGAATTTTCTTTTGAGCTGGAAGTCTCTTCACATCTGTGTGCTGGTCCAGATATTTTGTGTAGAAAACATATATGTGTGTGGTGCTGTTTTTAATGTATGGTGAGATTGCTTCCTTTTGTCTGCATGTATGAGGAATGTAATCTCTTCCTGGAATCCTTTGGGGTTGGACCTGATGACTTGTGTTTTCACTCCATGCGTGTGAAGAACTGTAAACAAATAAGCCCGTAGTCTAGACATTGTTATAGTTCTGTTATATACCTGCTCCTCATTTAATGACCAAGTTCATTTCCTTAATAAATATTTTTATTGTACATTTTTCTTTATAATACATTACATTTCCAGTTTTCCAATGGCAGTGTACTGACTCTGTCCAGTCCTTTTTGAGTATACATTGTTTCATAGATTATAACCAATATTCTCTTAAGCATACATTTATAGTCTCTTTTAATTACATAATGTTGTACATAGGCATTGTTTTGATCATTGTACCATAACATTCTATAGATTAATCTCTCTCCTCCTCTGTAGTTCCTTCTCCTCCCTTTTCCTCTTCTGCTCTCCCCTCTTCTACCTTCTCCGCTTGCCTCTCCTTTCCTTCTCTCCTTTTCCCTCTCTACTTCCCTCTTCTTCTTCCTTCTCCTTTTCCCTCGACTTTTCTCTCTGACCAAGTTTATTTCCAGTGACCAAGTTGTTAAATGAAGTGATTACTGAAATAGAGAGAGAGGGGAAGGAGATGAAGGTCATTGGTTTTTTCCATCTCATTCAGCTAAGTTCTCTCTTGCAGCTCTGCCAGCATTATTCTTACTGGCATGCATTGTTGCCAAGCACATGAAATTTGGTGATAAATGCATGCATTGGTCAGAAAATGAATGATTTATTACAGTAGTATTTGCAAATGGTAAATAAGGAGTGGGTGTATGCCTTTTTCCTTTCCTTCCTCTCCTGTCTTCATGAATGCTTTGAAAAAATTGGAGCATTCCAATTAATCAACGTACTATTTGGTTGTACACAAAGTAATTCAATTAATAAAAAAAGGTTAACATCTTTTAGATTGTTGTTGTTTTAGACCATCAGCAGGGGACAGTGTTTTAAGTCTTAAGAATACTTAATAGAATACTAAGAGAGGGGGGTCAAGTCCACAACTCTATTCATATTTATTTCTTGTTTGATTGATTGACTGACTGACTGACTGAGGCTTCTGTGCTGCCAAATTCCTATAGGCTGTAAGAGGTTTACAAGCCACCAAAATAAATGCTACAAATAGAAAAAATCAAATATAGAAGCACCCCAGGAAACAGCAGGTGAAATGCCATCCCATGATGTTTGGCAAAATCTCCACATTCCCAAATACACTATATTGCCAAAAGTATTCGCTCACAACTGAGTCTGATTATGTGGAGGGTGAGCAAATACTTTTGGCAATATAGTATATCCCAAAGATCCATGTCTTCATAGCCATTTGGAAGCCCAGTATTGGGAGGAGGGCAGGTAAACTGTTCCAAAGGAGTCATCTCAAAAAGTTTAACCCCAAAGTCAATAGCATCCCTGAAAACAGGGATCTTCAGAAAGCTCAAATTACCTGATTTCATTGGTTGTTCAATGCATAGAATGTGGTCTCATAAGTATCCATGTCTGAGCCATAAAAGTTTTAAAAGTTGAAAAATAGCATCTTTAGTTGCAGCTAGAAGCTAATTGGCAGGCATTGCACCTGTCATACTGTCACAGGGACAAATTTTGATGCACCCACAAATTATACAGGGAGATGCATGCTATATACTAGTTGAACTTTGCAAATGTACTTCTAGACAGACCAAGCATATGAGATTGAGAGTCCATCCGTAAGATGATTGACTGTGCAAAATTCATTGATCCATGTACTTAATGCACAAGGTGCAATTGAAGAAAGAACCTGCTATCCACACCCACCAAGTGCTATTTCAGCTGGAACAATGAATCCAGGACAATTCCAAATTGTCAGCCAAATCTGTTTAGGGCAGCAGAACCTAACCTAGTATAATCTTTCAAATTCATAGCCCCTTATTCTTGGCTAAGATTCAATCAGAGCTTATTTTTCTCTATATCTTTCCAGCTCTCCACGTTGTTGTCACAAAGACACCATTGTCTCCTTCTGCAGTGTCCTGTGGCTGATAATTTGATAGTTTAATTTCTAACTAGTTAGAGGGACAAGAGCCACATGTGACCTTCTAAATGTGCTCTCTCTCCCCCCCCCTTTCCTGCTCTTCCTAATGTTGTTTGTTCTTTGCTCTTATTTTCTTATTTGGATAGTAATGAAATATTGTTAACAGGACAGTAAAATTATTTGAATTACATTTAGGCATATTCATCATTGGACATTGTGTGATTCTTTGGAATATTTCATATTTTTCTCTACTTCTCTTAGAATCTTGTATTGACCACCTTCTGTTATGTTGTAGTATTTAGCTCAGAATTCTTCTCTTTTTCTAAGTGATAATATGCTTTAATGAATAACCAGATTATATTCCTCTTGAGAAAACTGCTCATCATTTTATTTGAATTATTATTACTGAAAGATAGCACATTTTGTATATTTTTATTTTAAAAATTGTAAAACATGTGACATTTCTCCTGTATATATTGTGTGAGGTGTTTGAAACATTAATGTCGGGTTTCCTGGGAATGAATAATTCCCTTTTTCATTCTTGACTGTACCAATAATGAAATATTCACTCCAGTGAGATAAGTTATTGGATGGTGGCACGTTACCAAAAGGATGAGTCATTTAATCCTTAACTATTCTTCACAATTTTCATTACAGTGGTAGTCATGAGTAGATATTGCTCATTTAAAAATTAGCAGAATTTGCGGGATAGAAAATTGTAGTTTATTGTTGGAAGAAAAGTGTTGCCATCTCCAAATTCTCTTCCCTTCCAAGTGAGATTTTTGTTACTTTGTGGTTACTTTATATCTCAGGCAGGTGTGTCCAACCCATGGCATCACATGCAACCCTGGACAGCTAGTCATGTGACCCACAAGATTGTTAACTTTTGACATTATGTGATTTTAGAGATATCTTATAATACATTAACTGTATTATATATTTTATATATGGCCCAAGACAATTCCTCTTCACTCAGTGCAGCTCAGGCAAACCAAAAGGTTGGGCATCCATGATTTACAGTATGCTTACTGAAATTTGGCTATTTAAAAAAAAATAGAGATAGATTTCCATACATTTGAAGGGATTATCAGAATCTGGAAGTTAAATATATATTGGTGATTTTTTAAAAAGATATTACAGAATAACACAGTTGGAAGGGACCTTGAAGGTCTTCTAATCCAACCCCCTGCTCAAGTAGGAAACCTGTACCATTGCAGACAAATGGTTGATTATCCTACTTTCCACTGATATGGGGGAGGATAATTTTTGGGGGGAGAAATATAAACACTACACTCATAGCTTTGCAACTTTCAAGAGTACAGTATAGCATCTCATTTTGTCTTTTCTATGAAATACATAAGTGTACAATTATTATTTGGATACACTTGCCTTCTGGCATACTACTAAAGAGAGTTTTTTCCCATTAATCAGTTCATTTTGATAGTTGAAGAGTATATTAATATGCATATAGCTGATTCTTGATCTTCTGTTATCCTTTTTGGCATATATATATTTTTAAAAGAATCTTATTTCTCTCTCTGAGAAGCCCTAAACCAGAAAAAAAGGTGGAAATAGTGTTTTCCCTGAAACCCATAAAAACTTAAAACATGAAGACTAAATAAATCTGTCCACACTACACCAATTTTCAGATCTGGAAACCACATAACGCATCACTCTTATTGTGCATTATATGTTTTCAGTATGTTTGATATAATATATTTTTCCAACTCTTTTCAGAGTAATTCTGCAATCCAGTGTTCAGAAAAGTAAACAGTCTGAACCTAGCATTTCTGACAGTGCAGGCCTTTCTAAAAGAACTACCAGGTCTACTGCAAGAAAAAGCAGTTTTAAAAGGTGAGAATTACTATCCTGAATTCCAAAACCTATCAATTAATGAAGACTGAATTTTTACATTTTCATGATTCATTTAAAATCATTTTTTTGGCTGTGGTGGTAACCATAATTTAGACTGGTAAAAAGGAACCACAACCTTTCACACTTCATGGTAGGCACAAAAAAGAAATAATTGGTAGACATAAAATTCCTGGTATGAATGCAAAGTTAGATCATGGTTTAATGTTATCTCTGAATCAGTTCAGCACATTCTTTGCATGTAGTTAGAAAACTGAATTAATATC
The DNA here is from genome assembly GCF_009769535.1 of Thamnophis elegans. NCBI lineage: Eukaryota > Metazoa > Chordata > Lepidosauria > Squamata > Natricidae > Thamnophis > Thamnophis elegans. The sequence goes on along the minus strand of NC_045543.1, from coordinate 85,488,288 downwards.
TGAACTATCTGAAATTAATTTGGAATTTCTGTCTTGTATGTTTTGTGAAATTTGTAGATTATCATCCTCAATTACAAGAGCAAGTCCAATAAAAAAGGAATTAGAACATATTTTTTCAAGGAGCAGCCTAGAAAAATGAAGTAATTCCCTTTTCAGATTACATAGACTCAGCATAAGTATATAAATCATTAGTTAAATATTTTGAATGAGTGTGTAATATAACTCCTTATAAAGAGGTCCTTCCACTACTTTGAGAATAAAATATTTGTGCAAAAGGAGTTTAGTCTCTCACCATGCTCACAGGTTTCGGGAATAGAGTTAGTTGGAGGGGGAGAACCCATGGGTTTTTAATATGCAGCCTTTTTCAGTGGTTTTGAGTGGTTCACGAAAACATTGTGTGGCTTCATAACTCAATGAAGAAGAACGTATTTTCCCATCTTTAGTAACAGGCAACCTGTTCATAATTACAAGTTCCAATTTACATACAAATCAAGAGTTAAAAACAGACTTCGTAATAGATCTTATTCTTAACCCAGAGTTAAACCAAGGTTTCTAAAACCCATTCTAAAACCAAACCCATTCTAAAATCAAGGTATTGAAGAGGCAAATTTTTTTAAAAAGTTTTTGCACTATGCAAACCTCCCCAAAACAGCCCATTTTTCGTGACAACGGGCTTGTTTCCTTCCCCAAAGGCATGAATAGCCTTTAGAGGGCTTGCAGAGTGCTCCTGGTGGGTGGCCTCCCAAAAAACGGCCCATTTTTTGTCATTTCTGCCCTCCCCAGCTTCCAGGAGTTCTCTAAAAGCTTCCTTGGGGCTATGCATGGCCATCTTGGTGAAGGGGATTGGGTTTCGGGAGGCAAAAAATGCTGTATTCGGTGTATAAGATGGACCCAGATTTTTTTTCTTGAGAAAAAAAGGTGTGTCTTATGGTCTGAAAAATACGGTACATTGATCAAGTGCTCTGCCAGCAGAAACAAAGTCTTAGGTGTTGCAGATTGTCAGCGATTTCCTTCTCCAACACATGGATAAATACACCTGGAAACATCTACTACCTATCTACTCTCTCTCTCTCTCCCTACCTTCCTACTGTATTTCTTTCTCTCTATTTCTTACTGTATCCCTCTACCTACCAACCTACCTACTCTCTCTCTCTACCTATTTACTGTATTTCTCTCTCTCTCTACCTATCTACTGTATTTCTCTCTCTATCTCTTTCTATTTCTCTCTCTCTATCCCTCTACCTACCTACACACTCTCCCCCCACCTACCTACTGTATTTCTCTATTTCTCTCTGTTTGTGTCTATCCCTTTACCTACCTACCTACCTACCTACCTACCTACCTACCTACCTATCTACCTACTGTCTCTCTCTCCCTACCTACCTACTGTATTTCTCTCTCTTTCTCTCCCTCTCTATCCCTCTTTTCCTACCTTCTAAATTTGCCTCTTCAAAACCTTGGTGCGTCTTATACTCCAGTGCATCTTATACTCCGAAAAATACGGTATGTAGATACACATGCAGTGAAAAGGACTCATCTCTTTATAATTTATTCTGTTGCTGAACCACTTCTATTTTTAATATTTTTATCTCTTGTAACATAAATCCATGGTTCTATCTTTTGAACTATAAAGGAAGAAAAAATAGGCATTGATATTTTGATGATAACCTTCAAATATTTGAACAGCACCATAGGATCACCCCAGTGGTGGGTTCCTACCAGTTTGGACCAATTCAGCCGAACCAGTAGTAGTTTGGCAGCCTGGGTTGCTGGAACTGGCAGCAACCCAGGCCTGCCACGCCACCGAACTGGTTCCCCAGGCTGCACTGTTGGCACCGCCATCTTGTTTTTCAGTTCTGCGCATGCTCAGAACAATTTTAATTGCACTGTTCATGTGTGCATGCAAAGCAAGCATGTGAGCGAACCAGCAGTAGTGCTTGCTGGGATCCACCCCTGGATCAGCCTCAATTGTCCCTTCTGAAGGTTTTATATAGGCAGCTATTTAAATCATTCTTCATAGGGCTTCATTTCTAGTCTCCTGGAGTCTTTGAATTCACTGTTTTCATTGTCTTTCTTTGAACTTTTTCAATTTTCAATGAATCATTGAAGTGTGATGGCCAGAACATGATACAGTATTTTAATCATAACAGAATATAATAAAATAATTATGGAGCCACTGCTAATTCATATTTATTTTATTGCACTTGAGTCTATGAAGTTTCAATCTGTTACCTTTGACAGTTTTCTCTAAGTAGTACTTTTCTACAAAAAATATTCTCAGATTTTATTTCTGTCTTCTAGGGTTAGGCTATCCCACTCAATTTTGTATCATCTGCAAATTTGATAAGCGTTCTATCTACCTTATCACCCAAATAATTAGTGAAAATAGTGAAGTTTATTGTGTCTCATTTATCTGATAAAGAAACAGTGATCAGCTTTTCTGAGTACAATTTTTAAGCCAGTTAAAGCATCAAATTAATTCTTGTGTCATGCAAAGCATGGCATGTTATCAAATGCTGTGCTGAAGCAATAGTATACAGAATACCACAGAAATGAGTACATCCCCTCACATTTTGTATATATTTAAGTATATATTTTCATGTGACAACACTGAAGAAATGATACTTGGCTACAATGTAAAGTAGTGAGTATACAGGTTATTTAACAGTATAAATGTGCTGTCCCCTCAAAATAACATCACACAGTCATTAATGTCTGTATACTCACTATTTTACATTGTAGCCAGGTGTCATTTCTTCAGTATTGTCATATGAAAAGATATACTTAAACATTTTAAACAATATGTGAGGGGCTATACTCGCCGTGACCCGTCAAAAGCGCGGAGGACAAAATCGCGCTCGACGAAAGCGCGCATGTGATGTCATCACAGCACGACGAAAAAAATTAAAAATTGAAATAAAATTAAAATTAAAGCAAGCCAATTCACATAAAGGTAAGGGTTAGGGTTAGGGTTAGGTTAGGGTTAGGTTTAGAGCGTTAGGGTTACGTTTAGCGTTAGGTTAAGGGTTAGCGTTAGGTTTAGCATTACTTTAACGGTTAGGTTTAGGGTTAGATTTAGGGTTAGGTTAAGGGTTAGGTTTAGGGTTAGGGTTAGGGTTAGGTTTGGGGGGGTTAGGGAAAGGTTTTCGCTTTTTTTTACATTTTTCGATCACAGCGCGATGTTTTCGTCGCGCTGTGATGATGTCAAATGCGCGCTTTCGTCGAGCGCGATTTTGTCCTCCGCGGTTTTGTGGTGGAACCATACTCACTTCTGTGATATACTGTATAACCATGATGGCGAACCTATGGCATGCATGCCACAGGTGACACGCAGCACACTCTCTGTGGGCATGCAAGTTGTTGCCCCAAATTCAGCATGTGTGCACGCCTCCCGCCGGCCAGTTAGTCATCGAGTCTCTGCTGGGCATGCATGGGGGTGGGATGCTTGGGGGAGCTGCACGTGCAGGGGCAGGGTACATGCGGTAAGGCCCCCACACATGCACAGAGAGGGCATGTGTGGTGGGGCTGCACGTGCAGCAGTGGGGCGCATATATGCAGGTGCCGCATATATGCAGGTGCCGCATATATGCAGGTGCCATACACACATTGCATTTTGGGGAGTTGGATGCACCCGCGTTCGGGCATATGCACACTTTAGTCCCCCCCCCTCTCTCTCATCACTTTGTTCATGGATAAACTTGAAGGTTTCCTGATGCTTAGGAAAAGGGCTCACCCTTGTTGAAAGGGAAATGCTGTATTACGATAAGAGTCTGGTTGATGTCAACATACAGATCCTATTATCATTAGAGATAGACTAATGTTATAAAGCGCTTTATAGGTACAGGATGATTGCTGCAGGGGGGTTGTTCACAAATAGTACTAATATAAGACGAAGCCCTCAGAGGTATATAAATATATCAGTTGGCTTTAAAACTGGAATCTTAAGCTCATGGAATATAATTTTCAAGAGTATTTAAATAACTCCCTTCCCTCTTTCTCTTGAAATTGGCTGGAACCTTATACTACAAATGAAAGAGTCGTCCTTTGTTGCTTCAGTTAGCACTTTAGGGAAGGAGATATTATGTTGAGACGATGAGTGGAGAGAGGATGGATTTTAAGACACTTGAAGAATAGGAACGGAAACACAGTAAGTGTTAACCCTATTATTTAAATAGAGCTGGGGGGTTTTTCCCCACTTTTTCTACTATTTTTAAAGTAACGGTTTTTAAAAGGTGGTGTTTTTTTAACCTTTCAAAGTCCACCACTTGCTTCTAACAATGTCAGTTGCGCTTGGCTTCCAGATTTAAATTGGAAGATGAATGAACTGACAGAGCATCATCTGTTTAATCCTTACCACTTACAATATTTTTCCTTTACTTTTTTTCTACTTTTCCCACAGTCTCATGCCTCAGAGGGAAAGAAGGAAAGGGGATGCTTCACAACAAATACGCTTATGGTACTTTTATCCCACTGCTTTTCCTTCATGAATCTGAGCTTGTTTTCTAACAATGTAACCTGAATGGCTGACCCTTATTGTTGAGGTTATATTATTTTCAGAAATTTAGTCTTTCAATCACCCCTTCCCTCCTCTAAGATGTTTTTGGTTTACTTGCTGGCTTAGTTTTAACTGGTTGTTATGATGGTTAAATTGTTCGTTTCTAACTGCTATTTATATACGTATCTTATATATCTTACCCCCCGTATATGTCTTTATCATTTCAGCACTACTCCTAAGACAAGGACGAGAAGTGTGCTGCGTTGAACAATGGAAATTCAAGAGAATGCAGAGAGAGAAAAAGAGACATTGTTTTCAATTAAAACATTGAAGATTGATTTTTTTTCTTTTAAAAAGTGGTCTATTTTAGCTCTTATACAAGAGTGTTAATTTATTGTCATTACAACAATGATTTTTTTACTGCTTTAATAATGGCCTGTAAATTTTAGCCTTTTGTCTAATATCTCTTTTATCAAGAGAACTTTTTTTTGTACAATGCTTAGGGATAAAATGTGATGGCAATCATTTGATCTTATGTCCAACAATTGATAGGGGGAATGCATATATTATTTGTTTGATGTATAAATTTCCATCCAAAACTGGTTTTCTCTTATGATAGAAACAGAGAAATTGGGAAAGTATACTCTTCTTCCCTTCATTCCCCCAATAATATGATTGCTCTTTGCATACATTACCTATCCTAATTGTATTAGGATTTTTATCATATATTTCTAAACTACTATCCACCAAAGAGTGCTTTATTTTCATAGATTTAGTTCCTAGTCTTGCAAATTATACCACTGCCTAAAGTGTTACTTACTACTTTTAATTAATAGAAACAGCTGGGAAGAATTGTAACAAATTGTGTGCTGTTGGAATATCACAGTCTTAATTGTTAAACTACTAGTGAATTAAAACCTGTTGTACAGCTACTTCAGATTATAATTGGACAAAATGCAGTAGAAAAATACGGCTTTTCAAATGTTCTCTATGTACTTATACATTTACCCCTTTCTCATTAAAAGAAATGCTAACACTGCTTACAAATTGGAGATCCTGTTCTCAGACACCATTCCTTCCTAGCATTAAAGATTGCATGGTAGTGATTCTCCTAATAGTCAGGTATTCATTTTCTTCAGAAATAGGTGGTTGAATTTGTTTTCTTCTGTATGCAAAATTAGTGGCATGTCAATGTTGTGATTCCAATGACATGTCAACAGGTTGAATAGAAAAGGAGTTTAATTTGCCATTTCTCCATGTCATTAAAATTCAAAGTTTATAATTACAAATCGTCTCGATTTACGAGCACGAATCAGCCTAAATTTTCTGTTGCTAAATGAAATGATTGTTAAGTGAATTTTGTCCTATTGCATGATTTTCTTGCTCCGATTGCTAAGTGAATCTGCTTTCCCCATTGACTTTGCTTGTCAGAAGGTTGCAAAAGGTGATCACATGACCCTGGGACATCGCAACCGTCATAAATATGAACCAGTTGCCAACTGGCCAAGTGACCATGGGGATGCGGCAATGATCATAAATCAGTCTTTTCAGTGTGATTGAATGCTTGAATGGTCACTTAATGGTTGTAAGTTGAGGACTACCTGTATTCACTTTTCAGTGCAGAAGCAGCAGCACATCTGTACTGAAATCTAAAGAAAGACAGTGGACTATAATTATTAACATTCTTAGACTTCAAAAGCTAAGCAAGAATTGTTATAACCATTATCTTGTCCCATTTGGATTTCAAAGTCCTTGCAAGGAAAATTTAGTTACAGGTAACACAGGTCATCCTGATGATGGGTTGTGACTCTTGTTAGCCCTCGCCAACACGATTGAAGATAAGAATTGCTGTCTAGTATCTGTAAGGATAGGGGTTGCCCATCCCTGGTACAGAGACTTTGCTGTACTGTAACCTGCTCTATATTTCTGTAGTAAAGAATAATATGTAAAAAAAAAAAATGCTTGCTGGATCTGAAGCTCAAAATATCTGTGGCTAACCATACCAATAAGAATGTTGGGAGTCTGTTTTGAACAGGTGCCTTGTAGGAGTAAGGTTAAATTTTAGGAATGTGGTTTTGCTTTTAAAAAGCCCACATACCATTAGTACTAAAGAGACCTGCGCCATGTTTTAGGCTGATCAGTCATTTTGATATTCATAACTACTTTAACAGTTTTATACCATTAAGTCTCTTATTGAATCCAAGCAGCCACTTCATGATGATTTGTCTCCAACCTGGCTCTTCAGAAATTTTATTGATTCATTCATTTCCATTGTAATGAATGTTCCCTTGATCTATTTTGCTGCTGATTGTCTTCCTTTTCTCTTTCCGCAGCATTGTAAACCTCTCAAGAGGACAAAGCCTTCATATAATGTGTCCAAAATATGATGATTTGAGTGTAGTCACATGTTTCATTTGAAATTTATGGATTTATTTTATCTCTGAACCATTTATTTGTTTTCTTGGCTATCTAGGACATTCTCAAGAATCTTCCACCACCAAAATTCAGAAGGACCAGTCCCCTTTTTATACTGTTTCTTCAAAGTCCAATGGTTGCTTCCATAGAGTGTCAAGGCCTACATGATCTGATCTTTCTAAACATAGACACATTGGTATCTATTTTTCATAAGGACTTCATTGTTACCTTACCAAGTACCGTGTATGGTGTATTTCTTGACAGTTTGTTCCCTTATTATTGTCTATCCTAAAAAGCAAAAGCTATTCACCATTTCATTGTCTATATTCATTGTCAATTTAAGACTATTTGTTCCATCTGTTGTCATTAGTTTAGTCTTCTTTAGTCTTAGACCTATTTTTTTCACTGTGCTCATTAAGTTTCATTTCTAGAGGTCTCAGATCATTTGTATTTTCAGCAGAGGGCAAGTTACTGGTGTTTCTTTTTCCAGTTTTAAAACCATCCTCATCTTTTTCCAGTCCAGCCTCCCTTATTCAGCTTATGGGTCAAATAAATGAGAAGAGAGTACGCAGCTTTGTATGATTCTGGTACCAACCTGGATCCTGTTTCATCATATTATTTCATACTTGGCTTCCTATCCCATGTACAGATAGTCTTCGAGATATAACCACAATTGAGCCAAAATTTATGTTGCTAAGTGAAACATTTGTTAGTGAATTTGCCCCATTTTATGACTTTTCGTGCCACGGTTGTTAAGTGAATCATTGGATTTGTTAAATTAGTAACATGACTGTTAAGTGATTCTGGCTTCCCCATTGACTCTGCTTCCCAGAAGGTCGCAAAACGGGATCACATGTTCCCGGGAAACTGATACTGTCATAAACATGAACCAGTTGCCAATTTTGCAACTGATTTTGAATTTTGATCACATGACCAAGGGGATGCTACAACGGTCGCAAATGTGAAAAGCAGTTTTAAGTCACTTTTTTCAGTGCTGTTGTAACTTTGAATGATCACTAAATGAACTGTTGTAAATCAAGGACTACCTGTATAGGCTTCACACAAGCACATTGAGGTATTCTGGGATTCCCTATTTTCTAAGGCCATTCTATATGCTAATATGGTTGATATACTTGAAGGACTTTTTATAATCAATGAGGTGTATATAAACATTTTTATATTCTATGAGTTTCTGAATTACCTTGAAAATACAATAATGTCCTTTGGTTTTTATATTTTTCTAAAATCCACTTGAACATCTGTTATTTCTTTCTCCACATAGAGCTATAATTTATGCCGGAAGATCCTAACAATACTGTATGATAGGTTTATATACTCTGTTAAGTCTACGCGTGGCCAGTCTGTTAGCCAATAATGTCATTTTCCAACTTTGCGGCATAGTTTGATAGAATCTTGATTTATTCTTCTATCACTTATCTTACTTCTATAAATATTCCATCCATTTTGGTAGCCTTCCAACTTAATAATGACTGGAATGTTACTCTAACTTTTGATTGAATCTGACTTTTGTAAATAAAAATGTCTCTAAATTATCATGGATATTAACATCTCTACTATACAGAATTTCAATATACTTCTTCCAGCTTTCTTTGTTCTTTTTTATATCAGTTACTATCCATTGGCATCATTTATCTCCATTGGCATCTTTTAGCATACCAGTTTGGGGTTGTATTTTCCTTTTAAATTAAGGGATCTTTTGGAAGACTTTTCCTTGCTTTTTCTTGTCTCTGTCCATTTCTGTTACATATATTGTTATAATATTGCTTGTCCCTTCTAACAGTTGTCCGGAATTTGTTATGTTCTTCCTGAGTTTTGTATCTGGTTTTTTCTCTTGGCAGTTTCTGCTATTTGTTCTGACATCTGGTATAGTTTCTCCTATTTCATAATTTTTGACACACTCTTTTCACATTCATCCTTAACAACTTCCCTCTGGTGCCTATCAATGAGGTACAAAACTTCAAAGCAATTCTGATGTTCTTGAAAATGGTGAGTATATGCTGAAGACTGTATTGTGGAAACTGGTAAATTTTCTTCCACTTTAGCTTGATTTGAAACTTGCATATGAGCTGCTTGTTATCAGTTTCATAGACATCCTGACCATGATTTTGCTATTCTCACTCGGCTTTTCCAACATTTTGCACTAGTAACTTAGTCAAATTGATTTCTAGATACTCCATCTGATAATGTCTATGTAAACAGGCATTGTTTTGATTGTTGGAAAAATGTGCTAGCCTGAAGATGTTAATTAGATAGGAAACAAATATTGTATTTTTCTGGTTAATTTTAGTGTTTTAAACTATACAGTCCTACTGTATTTGGTTTTCCTCCTTAACTGTGGGAAAACTGATTGGCTTTGTTGTTGCCTAACTGTCCCTAAAATAAATGAAATGTATACAAACTGCTTAGTTTCTAGTTTGGCACTCAGGTGAACTTAAAAACCTCATTATAAACTCTTCATAATTTTTAATGGGCTATAGTTATTTATTTGCCTTTGCTGATTTTTTTAAAAAAAGAATTCCAACACAAATCAATATTGCTCGTAACACTTTTTAATGAGCAAAGTTAGATACTTCTGTGCATTCTAATATGAAATTACTTCAATATTTTGTGTTTATTTTTAAAGATTTATGTTACTTACACCTCAGCTTTTGCCATTCAGTTGAACAGTTCACCATTTACTTAGCGGTTGCAATATAGACAAGAGTTATTGATTTATATTTATTGGAATATGAAGAGTTTTCATTTTGTTTAATCTTACGTTCTACTTTATCCACCATGAAACTGAATGCCACATAATTACAGGTAATCTTTGACTTACAACTGTTCATTCAGTGACTGTTTATAAAAGTATGATGGCGTTAAATGGACAACCTCCTCTCTGAACTTATACTACTGCAGCATCATGTAGTTGCGATCTGAGCTTTTGTAATCCATTTAAGATTGCCAAACTTTCCGCGATTATGTGATTGCCATTTGTAATCTTCCATCACAGCTTCCTCAGAAATTCAACAGGGAAGCTGGCAGGGTAGGTTGCTACCACAGGACTCACTCTGGCTCCTGGGGGGTGGGGTGACTGAAAAAGGTCCATCTGTACCCATTTTGGGGCAGCCCATTTCCATTCTCCAATGGAAATAGAAGATTGATTTTGCTTCCAGCAAAGTGGAGCCTCTCAGCAAAGCAGTTCTGCTCTCAGAAGCTGGCTGGAAAGATCCATGGCAAAAACCAAGAGGGGTTTTAGTCCAAGGTGCTTGCAGCATAGAGCTCTTAAGAGCCAGGCTGGCTCCCAACAGTTCATGCTTCAAGACCCTCCCATGAAAATCTCACTTTAGCCATGGACTTTGCCTATCGGGTGGATTTCACTTAGTGCAGGACAGAGTCCCTTTGTGAAGCTCTGTTACTCGCAAAGATGGTTGGAAAGAGCCCTTCTCCCCTTTCAAAAAGAACACATTTGCTGGCTTTCTAGCCAGAAGGCCAGCAAATTCAGTGTTTCTAAATGCTGGCTGGGAGAGCCAGGATAGCAGTTGTTCAGCAAAGCAGTCACATAGGTGCGTCACTCAACAACTATCATGACTTGCGACTATAATTGGTGGTCTCCATTACAGTTGTACATCAGGGATTATATACTGAATGACATACTCTCTTAGCAATTGATTTGATTAGCTTTATAAATTGCAATCTACATTTAACAAAAGATGTTCTAAGATCAAGCTTGATACCAATTTTGTTGTCACATGATTTCTGTATTCATGTTGTTTTAACTAATAATGTAGATACTGGCTTTATTCCCAATAATATATCCTACCTTAGAATGTTTCCTGTATCTGTAGAATTTTCAAGGTGGAGTGATTTAAATCAGCTAAATTACTTAACAAAACTGTGTAAGATTTTTAATCCCGCATTACTAAAAATAGCTCCCATCTATGTACTACTATTTTAAATATCGAATTAGCATCATTGTTCAACATTTGAAATCCCATTTTTTATTTCTCCTGCATCCTAACATTCAAGCATTAAGAATCAGAGCACTACATATTTTGTGTGCCTGATGATGTTTAAAAAGACATTTGGTACATTAACTGAGGTGGCTGTTGTTTTCATTAGTGCTGATAAACTCATTCTACCACTTGTTTTTGTTTCCTGACAGACAAAAGGATTGGTTAACTATATCTCAGTTACTAAATCTTTCTCTTAATAGCCAACACCCATTCCTAATCTGATTATTTCTAACCATCTCATAAAATCATGCAGCCTTATAGCCAGTATACAAAATATTATTTTGGTTGCAGATTTGTGATTACCTGCTAAGTGCCATTTACCATCTTATTCTTGATAGGATTATGCTTGAACCTTAGATTAAGATTAAAAGGTTCTTGATAAGAGTATACTTATTACTTGGGAGTATAGGTATATGTCCCTACCTCCCTTGATTTTGGTTACATAAGCTTCAAGTGACTCAGAATGCCCTAATTAACATGGAGGAAATCTGCTATTTGCTTAGATATTTTGGTTCAGAAGCTTTATTAATTAATATCAACAGAAGGTACTTGTTACATGTGCACAAAGGTGCAACACTGCTATTTTAGACATGAGAACTAAGATTCTTTGACTGTGGAACCACTTGACTGTGTTATTAATGCTATAAACACAAATCAACCATGCAAAGCCACTTTTAAATGGTCACAATCATGTTGAGCCAGTCTCCACTGAATATCATTTTTTGGTAGAAATGCTTAGTATAAATTAAATAGCTTAAACCATCTTTTTTAGATTTAGTACTAGGTACTACCAGTAGAAATGGTACTAGAAGCAGTACTAGTATCTGGCCAGAAAAAATACTCAATATTTTGGTGTCTTATGTAGTCAAAAGATACATTTATTTTTTTAGGCTTGAAAACCAAAGAAGGCTCCCAGTTTTTAATTATCTGTGTAATGATTAAGCAAAATAAATAATCTGAAAGATTAATTTACATTCTCATGTGGAGCTACTATGATTCCATATTGGTTAGCACAATTTATTTTCTATCGCTTTAAAGTTATATCCAAAATTCATTGCTATGTTCACAGCTATGCTGTGTAAAAGCTTAAAACTTTTAGAGTTGCTACTTTTAGGTCCTAATTACAAGCTTTAGGGGATTTTTTAATGTATTGTCTTTGAAATTTGTTACTATGTTCAAACTAGTATAATCCATATTCCTCAAATCAAATTATTTTGTTAATGTATTTCAGGGTTAACTTGATGCTGTGCTTAAATTTTAATTTGATAGTCTGTATTTTTTCATCAGTGTAATTGAATTATATAAATCTGAAGTAACTTGTAAGAGAAATGTGTACAAATAAAATCTATTGCTTATGTGAGATTACCCAAATGTGGAAAAGACTTAATGAGGGGGGAGGGGTATTGCATCAGATTCTAAGGAAAGTTACTTCAGCTTGTGTGTGGTGCACAGATAAACCTTTCAGCAACTCCCTAAACCAAAAGCTGTTGACTTTTCTATGAATTATTAGTAATGTGCATTCCCAAGAAATTAAGGTTGGTGTGGCAGGTGGGAGTTACATATCAGGTTTATCGTTTTAAGAAGTTGCCAATGGGCACTACTTTGCATTCTTTGTTTAATCCTTTATATAGCAAGTTGGGGAACTGCACATAACTACAGAACATGCTCGTGGCTTACTGAGCCACGGTGGCACAGTGGTTAGAGTACAGTACTGCAGGCTACTTCTGCTGATCACTGGCTGCCAGCAGTTTGGCAGATCGAATCTCACCAGGCTCAATGTTGACTCAGTCTTTCATCCTTCCGAAGTGGGTAAAATGAGGACCCAGATTGTTGGGGGCAATATGCCAACTCTGTAAAACACTTAAGAGAGAGCTGTAAAGGCACTATGAAGCAGTATATAAGTCTAAGTGCTATTACATACCAAATGTTATGGGGAATACTCTTAACGAAAACTTGACTTCACCCATTCGTTCTTTGTGAGATACATGTTTCTAATGCTCTTATTTTGCTGAAAAACACCCTTCTCTATCAAAAATCGACCATGAGCAACATTAAGAGTTCCAGCCAACTCATTAAAAGGATTCTACAATGATAAATGAAGAATGCAACTGAAGTTGGTTTGGCAAGTGGGAGATGCATATCAGGTTTATTGTTTCCCTAAAGTGATCTTATTTAATGTTCCTCTATGAAGAATACTATTCTAATCAAGTCTCCCAGATAGTTTTCCATGTGTATGAAAATCAACTAGTTAGAAACAAAGCTGTTCCATAGTTTACCACCCTTTCTTCCAAAACACTATTCTAGGATTTATTTGCATGTTGCCTCATTCTTCAAATGTTAATTTCCAAATTGTAATTTTAAAGTTTGTAGCTTTTGATATTAAATGATTAAAAAGATGTACAAATAGCACCCGTGACCTCAACCAGTGAGAGCGTTCCCAACTTCTGAAAATTGCAATTTAACTATGGCAAATACACACTTTACTGAGTGAAACTGGAAAACAAGTAGTCCAAACATATTGTCCCCAAAACCATCTAATACGGTTTACATTTGTAATAAAAGGGACAAAGACTCATCCATCTGTACCTGTTTGACACCATCATCCTGAATTTTTATTTGAAATTCCTCACGTATGATACCATAAGCCTTCATACAACTAATCCAAAACCAGTGTTACTGGAATTTGCCTCCAAACCCACTGGGTATGTCTTAACACATAGTAATGCAAAATTCACACACAAAAGTCCTTTCTCTCTGTAGACTTCGGTGGCTCTCTTCTACAGCAACAAAGTATTTCCACAGCTATTTTTGGAGGTGTCACTAAGTTTTTTCAAGACAAAGCAGGAAAATCCTCAGGGTCATCTGGGTTTGGAGCAGCAGTATGCATCTAAAAGCAAAAGCAAAAATTAGATAAGAGCTACATATCTGTTTACTAAGTTTGACTTTGTTTATTAAATTGCTGCAATAGTCCAAGTACTATTTACTGTTTATACTTAGGTTTATCCTAACTATATTAGAATTTGTCAAACAAAAACAAAAGGAAAAAAATACAATCACAGGGATAGGCACATTAGTACATTTATGCATGCCCCCCTCTACTGACCACTTAAATATTAAGTAAGGTCCACGGAAGTCAATTTGTGACTGAAACTGTGAACATTTGTAGCTGAGACAACAATCATTGAGAGCATTCCAGATTTTGAAAACTCTATTACAGAAATAATACTTTTTACAGTCAAGCTTAGAACAATTTACATTGAATTTAAAGTGGTTGGTTGTACAGAAAATGTATTTACAGGTAAAGCATTACTATGTATAATTTTGTGTGCAATACCTAGTTCTGACTGCAAGCAACGCAGTTCTAAGTTATCCAAACCGAGAATTTCGAGCCTTGTAGGATAGGGAAATCTATTGTGTACAGAAGAGTGCAAGACTTTTCTCATGAAATACTTCTGAACCCGCTTGATTGTACTGATGTCAGATATATGGTGGGGATTCCAAAGAGTTGAACAATACCCTAAGATTGGTCTAGCATAAGTTTTATAATCTCTAATTAGCAATACAATGTTTCCAGAAAAAAAGCTTTGCAAAATTAAATTTACAACTCTTCATGCTTTTTAGCAATGCTGTTACAGTGAACTTCTGGAGCATAGGTCGCCAGAGATAAGTACACCTAGGTCCCTTTAAGTTTTTGCTTTTAAGTTGTTCACATGAATCGTTGATAGAGAGCAAAAAAAGTGTGGGACCTAAAACACTACCTTGCGGAACACCACTGTTAACTGATGCAGGATTAGACTGACTTCCCTATTTTGACTTTCTGCAGTCTGTTAGACAGGAAAGCAGCCATCCACTTGTGCAAAGATCCAGAAATGCCATAAGAGTTGATTTCAACAGTTTATCATGTATTACTATATCAAAAGCCTTACAAAAATCTTATGTAAATTGCATCTACCTTGATCAAGTCATGTAGTCCACATGTTTTTACAGTGAACAAGTTGTAAATTACAGGACGTGTTCTTCCTAAAGCCAAACTGTTTGTCGGATAGCAAGTTGTTTGTCTCTCAGTGGTGAACGATGGATTGCTTTATAATTGATTCCATAACTTTGCATGTAACACAGCACAGAGAGATTGGTCTATAACTTTCAACTGAATTAGGGTCACTCTTTTTAAAGATTGGTATAATTATAGTTGATGACCATAGATCAGACAGAGAACTAGTTTGAAACAATACCTCAATGACAATTGTACACAAAGATTCAGCTAGGACGGTAGCAAGCTTTTTCAGGAACTTTTATATATTTGATTAATATTAAGGGGCTTTTTTTCTTAGCTTTATTTATTCAACCCAAGCATTTGAAAAATCAGGGACTCAGAAATTATATTCAATGGATCAAAGTAATTTCATGAGTAGGAGTAGGTTCTGAAGAAATATTTTTTTTAAATGCCGATTTTTTGGTACATCCACACATCCTGTGATTTCTGTTGCCTTCTTTTGCCCCAAGACAATGCAATTTTGATTAGGCAGCTGTATAAATTGAATTACATCAATGAAGTAGCCAGAGATTAGAATTAGCACATAGTAATTACCATCACTCCTGGCCTTGGCCATGAGTTTTCAACTCTTCGGACACGCCCTCGCCCTCCTCTTGCTCCTCTGGCTCCTCTTCCAGGACGAGGCAGATTCCCAAAGTTAATGTCTAGTTGAGAAGTGATGTCATTTGCTGCTTTTCGGGAAAAGTGAGAATCATCCTCAAAATCTTCCTTCAGCACCTATAAAAAAATGCATCCACGTTTTTTATGGTTAAAACTAATACATCTTCAACTAGAAACAGTGCATCAAGAGCCAAATGACATCCTTAAGTTTAAAAAAATGCCCTGTAAAAATAAAGGACACTACAGCGACATTCTAAATTCTAAAAAGGATAGAACTCCCCAGAGAAACTGGGCTCCTTCTATGACTCCTGTCACAATAGAGTGAAACACAACACAAAAACCAGTTTCAAGAGATGGCGATTCTCCACTGACTTTCTTTTTTAAAAAAGCTCCTCTTGGTAAGCTAAGAAAGCAGCTACTAGTACATGTCTACCCATTACTCTCATGAGTTGACTTTAAAGCACTTAAACACAACTACCAGCAAAACTTGAAAAATATGGATATTTCTCCAGTAACCTTGCAAATACTTCATGTAAGTGCAGTATAAGTGTATGGAAAACATATCTAGAGGATTCTTCACAAAGAAGTGGGAAAGAGGCTCAATTCATTCTAGCATTTATGGAATCATGCTACATAAATGCAGCTCTGTGCAGTTAATATATACACACAGCTTTATTCTTTCATGTGAACATAAGACAATCTGAGTGAAATTCATTGTTTGTTCTCCCTTTCTCTCTGCTGAACATTCAGCTAAATGAAAGATACTGAGCAGTAGACTGTAAACTAGAAACTTAAACTGAACAAGTAATCTTGGAAGAACCACAAATTAGAAAATCAGCAATTTTTTCTTCTTATTGCTATAAATGAATTACGGAAAAAAAACATTAAGACTGTTTCTGATATTTTTTCTAAATGGTTTGGTTGGTTTGGTTTATTAGATTTATATACCGCCCTTCTCCCAAGGACTCAGGGCGGCGTACAACATTAAAAGAAACACATAATACAAAAGTTAAAAAAAATTAAATAGAATATCCCAAACAAACCCAATTAGAATTGACAATAATAACATTTTTTTAAAAAATTAAAATTAACAATGATCAATAATTTATTTTGTTTTGTTCAGGCCAGGTTGGCTTGCTGGAAAAGCCAACTTTTTAGGGCACGTCAGAAGGACCGGATGTCAGGGATTATACGAAGCTCCAGGGGCAGCTCATTCCAGAGGAAGGCACTCCCACAGAGAAGGCTCTCCCCCTGGGGGTCGCTAGCCAACACTGTCTGGCCGATGGTACCCTGAGGAAACCAACTCTGTGGGATCGCACTGGACGGTGGGAGGCTACCGGTGGCAGTAGGTGGTGTCGCAGGTGCCTTGGGCCTAAGCCATGGAGGGCTTTAAAGGTCATAATAAGTACCTTGAATCGCACCCGGAAGACAACCGGCAACCAGTGCAGGCCACCTAAAAGGGGTGTAACATGGGAGCACCTAGGTGCCCCCATGATAACCCGCGAAGCCACATTCTGGACCAGTTGAAGCCTCCGGGTGCTCTTCAAGGGCAGCCACATGTAGAGAGCGTTACAGTAGTCCAGGCGAGAAAGGATGAGGGCATGAGTGACTGTGCACAGAGCATCCCGATCCGGGAAGGGGCGCAACTGATATACCAGGCGAACTTGGTAAAAGGCCCCTCTGGTCACGGCCGTCAGGTGTTCTTCTAAACTAAGCCGCGTATCCAGGAGGACGCCCAGATTGTGGCCCCTCTCTGAGGGGGCTAAAATTTCTCCCCCTATCATCAAAGATGGAACAAGATACACAAATCGGGATGACGGAAACCACAGACACTCAGTCTTGGAGGGATTGAGCTTGAGCCTGTTCCTCCCCATCCAGATCCGCACAGCCTCCAGGCATCGGGACATCAACCCCAAAACCACAGATGATCTCACCCAGTGGTTTCATATATATGTTTTACCAGAGAGAACCGACCCCTAGGGCACCCCACAAGTGATGCACCTCGGGGTCGAGCCCTCCAGTCAACACAAACTGCGACTGATCCGACAGGTAGTAGAACCTCCGTAAAACAGTGCCCCCCACTCCCAACCCCCCGAGTCGTCGCAGTAGGATACCATGGTTGATGGTATCGAAAGCCGCTGAGAGGTCTAATAGGACAGGACAGAGGAGCAGCCCCTGTCCCGGGCCCGCCAGAGATCATCGACCAATGCGACCAATGCTGCCTCCGTGCTGTATCCAGGCCTGAAACCCAATTGAAACGGATCCAGGTAGACAGCTTCATCCAGGGACTGGGGATGCTGACGTGCTACCACACTTTCAACAACCTTTGCTACAAAGCAAAGGTTGGAGACCGGAAGATAATTGGCTAAAGAAACTGGGTCTAGGGAAGGCTTCTTACAGAGGACCTTCACCACCGCCTCCTTCAAGGTCTCCACAAGATTCATCCCTGTCTACTCGCCCGAATCTACCGAGTCAGAGTCCAAGCCTGTCCGGATCTGAGTGATTTTATCCTGCAGATACTGAACAAATTCTGCAGCCCTACCCTGCAAGGGGTCTTTCCCAGCTCCTTGGTTAAGTAAGGAGCGGGTCACCCTAAACAGGGCGGCTGGGCAGTTATCTGCGGACGCAATAAGAGGGGGGAAATGTTGCTGTTTTGCCGCTTTTATTGCCACTAAGTAGGATTTAATATGAATTCTTACTAGTGTTCGATCAGATTCAGACCGGCTGACCCTCCAACCACTCTCTAGCCGGCTTTTCCGGCGTTTCATCTCCCAGAGCTCCTCAGTAAACCAGGGTGCTACCCAGGATCGACACCGGGTCAGAGGCCGCAAAGGCACAACATGATCCAAAGCCCCAGTGGCCGCCCTATCCCAGGCTTCCACTAGGGCTTCGGTCGAGTTGTGAGCAAGGGATTCAGGAAAAGTCCCAAGCTCCACCAGGAACCTTTCAGAGTCCATCAGGCGCCTGGGGCGGAAACAACTAGTCAGTTCCGCCTCCCTGCGGTGAGGGGTAGCAGTATGGAAGTCAAGCCTGATGAAGAAATGATCCGACCATGACAAGGGTTGGATAGAAATATCCCCTAAATCTAGATCATTCATCCACTGCCCAGAGACAAAAATCAGGTCAAGCGTGTGTGTCCCATTATTATGGTCTGTGGTTCACATAAGTTGTAGTGATGTTTTTCAATCTATTCAGTCCCTAGCTATAAATTTCAATTTAGTACACCTAGACATGTTAACAGAATTGAAAGGAAGAATGTTCTAAATTCTAAGGTAATGCTTACATCATCTCTATATTTTGACTTATGAATTACCACTGCTTTGGAAGGAACAGTGGTTTCGGGCTTCCGGATGTTGAATTCGGGCTTTGGTCGATTTTGTTCTTGAAGATTTTTCCATTCATCCAATGTCATCTCTTGAACTACATCATCCACTGGTTCTCCTTCAGCAATTCTAAGGATTTATAGTTGTAAAGTAAAAACCATTAGCTTGTGAAATGCCAGTGAGAGAGAGGTAGAATACATCTTAAGTGAAAACAGCTACTTGAATTTCTGTAGAACATTAAATGGTTCCTTGATGGGTTACCAAGTGTGTAGAAATGCCAGTAGCTTGTAGAACTTCTATTCAATGCTCCAATCAGTCAGGTCTGCTTTCTTATAACATATTCTAGTTCCTATCCACTCCAAACCAGATATTCAGTGTTTGTAGTTGACCATATGATTAGGCTGCGTAGGGCTATTTTGGTATGGTTGGGAGACAAAAATTTTCCTCAGTAAGATGCTTGTCTTCTATCCCCCATTTTTATGTTTTTAGATTTTTTCTAAAGATGTTTTTTCTCAACAAACTCTTTTGATAATAAAGCTATAAGGACTTTGCTCCTATTACATTAAAAGGAAAATAAGCACTTTGAACACAGTACATTGCAAACTACATTCTGGTTTAAGTTTTTGAAAGTATGTGGGGACTCATAACATAATTGCCATGGCATGAGGGCTTGCTTATTCAAACACTGGTTGGTTTTGTAAACATAGCTAGACATAGAAAATAAAGGAATTGGGTTACTCCCCTTCCTCCTACGAATACATCACTTAAACCAAGGGTGTCCAACCGTGGCAACTTTAAGAGTTGTGGACATCAGCTCTCAGAATTCCCCTAATCCAGCATGACTTAAACTGTTTTCTTAGCCAGCTGTATACATTTCCTAACAAAGCAGTTGTTGAAGCCAGAGGGAGATCAGGCTGACCAAGATGATGGTCAGAGCCGAGGTGGCGCAGTGGTTAAATGCAGCACTGCAGGCTGCTTCAGCTGACTGCAATTCTGCAGTTCTGCAGTTCTGCTGTTCAAATCTCACCGACTCAGGGTTGACTCAGCCTTCCATCCTTCCGAGGTGGGTAAAATGAGGACCTGGATTGTTGTTGGGGGCAATATGCTGACTCTGTAAACCGCTTAGAGAGGGCTGAAAGCCCTATGAAGCGGTATATAAGTCTAACTGCTATTGCTATGATGATGCCACAGAGACTACTTTGAGGTGTACCAGATTCATTCATTCAAAAATGAAATGAAAGCAATGTAGAGGGATGAGCTGACAAAGGTCCATAGTACATCATGTTGCCTATAGCTTAAGTAGAATAGCACCTATAAATATTTGCAACCTAGAATGTGGTTTCTTGCTAAACCCAATATCTGTTACTGATCAATGATAGTAAATTTAAGGCCTAAATTTGGTAAAGGAATATATAGAGCTGGTCAAGGAAAAACCTATTTAGATCACATATCTGCTCTATATTTTGTTGGGTGTAAATTACACTACAGTTTTGCTATCTGCTTCCTGCATGTCTTCTGAGATCAAATATGGTTTGAATACATGCTCAGTCTAAACTGATTGTAGCAACCCTGGTGCATAATCTCCCTCATTTAGCAGGCTGAAATGTTAAGGTCTTCCATTACACTCCTCTGGCAGCCTTCCTCAACCTAAATCCATTTAGAATTTTGAGGAACACAGATTCAAATTTTCACTTGCTTGCAAAACTCACTGAGCTAATCATTCTTTTT
This sequence comes from Thamnophis elegans, assembly GCF_009769535.1. NCBI lineage: Eukaryota > Metazoa > Chordata > Lepidosauria > Squamata > Natricidae > Thamnophis > Thamnophis elegans. The sequence goes on along the minus strand of NC_045543.1, from coordinate 85,467,657 downwards.
CAGACTAATATACTTCCCAGCTGTTTGAGAGATTGGGAAGTCTCCAATAAACAATGTACTTTAAATACTCAGGAAAAGATGTGATTATAAATGTAACAACTGAGTAAGCATGCTGCTTAATTTTACTATAGAAAATTCAAGGTATAGGATCAAGACTAGTCTCTATTACTGAATGGATAGCTCACACTAGAGACAGATCCCTTTCTTGAAATTAATTCAAAATAGATGTTAGTCTGTTTTATTAGCCTGCTTGCCTGTCTCATACCTCATGAATAAATAAGGTCAGACATTGTCAAACAAAAGAATAATCCATTTTTACTCCAAACTATGAGATCAATATATCCTAATGTGTACATTTTCTAGAAAAGTATATTATAAAAGGTATGTGATTCTGGATGATATACAGTCTAAATTTAAAATAATATTAGAAGTACAAACATTTTACACCTATGGCAACAATTCTGTTACCTATCCAGTTCTAACTTAATTTGTAGGGAGAGCAGAGTTTTCTTCTAGGGTTCTTGCTATTCTTTTTCTGAAATATTCTTTTAAAACCATATTGTTACCACACAGAGTTCAATGATGGCAAAAAGGCAATATAAATACAGATTAAAACAAAAAGACTTCAGTGAAGGAATGAATGAGATTTAAAAAATCAAGGAAATATTTGCTTAAAATCTCATCCCTAATATCTAGGTTAACCTAGATCGTAGATTTAGTTTATCCAAGAAAATTATAGCCCACTAGTTATTTGACAACATGTCATTACCAGCTGGCAAAGCCTGATGTAAACCATTACTAACCACCTGGGTAAACCACAACATATTTTTCAATCATTCCAACAATTCCTAAAGATGGGCTGAAATCATTAAAGCACTGTTATAATGCCCCAGAATCAATTCCATTTTTTAATGGCCATGCTGAGATCAGGTCCATTGGCACCCAGGTGGAATAAACCTCCAAGCAAAAGGCCAGATCTTCTGATAAAGATTTAAGGAGCAACAAAAGCCAGATTGTCAAACCAGACCATACTTCATTGGAGGTTCTCCGTCGGGTGCTCCTGAGCTCTCTTCTGTTTCTGCAGTCTCTTCCATAGGAGCAGCCTGTTCCAGCTCACTGTAGAAAATTGAGAAGCACAGGTGAAATACAAATGCTACACTAGACAGGATTCCTCACACGGCCTAAACAAAAACAAAGTTTCTCACTACAATCTGTCACATCACCAGACTGGGAAAGCTGCTTCAGGCTTTGGGATAGATTCATAGAATATGAAAGTCTGCAAGTAGCATGTTGCATTATGCACCGTATGAATCTGAGTAGAACTATGTCATTAACAGAGACTATGCAAATTTCATCACATAAAAACCCAGAAAATGCATGCCCATGCTCTTCTTCCTTAACCCATTCCTGTGCCACAAAGCCAACAAGGAGATACAAGCATTTAGCTTCTGTCCCTGATCTTTTTCTAAGGTATTTACCACTGACCAATATAGATAGAAGTCATTTTTCTATTTAAATTTCGATCATTTCGTTTCCCCACAAACATAGGCATATGCAAATCTTTACTTTTCCTTCATGGATTACGATCTTTAAAATGATCTGAGCTGGAATTTGAGAAAGCCATCTGTCTTCAGAAATTGAGATAAAGGGTTTTTTTTTCCAACTCCTGATTGAAAGAAGATTTAATGTGAACCCACACTGACAAATCTAACCACAAGGCTATATCCTTTTATTACAGGAACTTCAGGTTTTTCAGTGGAGCAAGACCTGACATGTCTTCCTGTTCAAATCCTACTTGCAAATGATTAAAGCTGAAGAAAGCATCCAAATGTTAGTTTCTTTCTCAGTTCTTATAATCTAAGACAAAAAAGAGACAGCTCTGCCAAAGCCCCTTGAAAAAGAGGCCTTGGGGAAAAATAAATTCTGCACTGTTTAATGCAGCAAGATTAGTCTAGACGAGTGTTTCAACATAAAAAAGGAGGTAAGAGACGGTGGAGGCAGGGTCAGAGCCTTTTTTAAAGCCATTTTTCGCCCTCCCCAGGATCCTGAGGTTTTATAGGAGTCTGGGGAGGGTGAAAACAGCACCCCTCCAGAGGCCCTCTGGAGGTTTCAGGAACTTCCCTGAAGGCTCCAGAGGACCAAAAACGACCCTACGAGCAAACCGGAAGTCACTTCCAGTTTGCACGCAGGGCTGTTTTTAGTCCTCCGGAGCTTTCAGGGACTTTCAGGAGGCTTCCCTGAAGGCTCCAGAGGATGAAAAACAACCCTATGAGCAAACTGAAAATCTGTTCCCAAACTTCCAGTTTGCCCATAGGGCCATTTTTTTTTGCGCTCCGGAGGCTTCAGGGAAGCCTCTGGAGGACCTCCGGGGGTGGGGGGAGGCTGTTTTCGCTCTCCCCAGGCTCCTATCAAAGCCTCTGGAGCCTGGGGAAAGCAAAAAAAGCATGGAAAAAACAGGGGTCGCGCCTGTCATGCACGCTGGGGGTGGGTGGGTTCACACATTGCATTATGAATGCAGCATGCCCACGCACTACCGCCCTGCACACGAGCCAAAAAAGGTTCACCATCGCTACCCTATACATTTCATATTATTCCGATGTACACTGAAAACAACTTTTCAAAACAATAGGAAGGGGACAGGGTACTTCTCTTTAGTCAGCATCCAATAGTTAAAATAGGTATCTTTAATATTATGGAGACATGGAAACGATGCCCTGGAAATTACTAACACATTTCTCATACCTCATATCATCCTTAGCAGTTCCCCAGTTACGTGGTCCATTTCCGCCCCTTTTATCTTCTGCACGGACTCCTCTGTAGATAGAAATTTCACTTGTCTTAGAAATTAAATTATGTATATTCATAGAGCTATACAGTTTTTTACCAGTGTGATATCACTTCCCAAGCAGGTGTGTGAAATTCCACTCCCAGAATTCTGCAGCCAACATTTGAGAATTTTGAGAGCTGAAGTCCATGTCTGGAGATTATCCCCAAGAAGCAGAGCTACAAAAGATTAAATTTTACAAAATTATCAACATTCCCATCAGATTTACTTAACACTCCTTATTATGAAGCCATTATTTATTTTGTAAATATATAACTCCTTTTTGGGACCAGCTGTTTCCAGGACAGCAGCCAACAGTTATTAACAAGCTTTACACATTAACGAAACAAATACATGTAAAAAAAATAGAAGTTAATCAATTACAAGTCACAGAACAGCAAAGCCAATTTTCATGCCAAACTCCTGTCTGAATATAAATATTTTGTTTGTTGACAAAACGATAATAACACAGGGAGCCAACCAAAAGCACATATAAAATAACACTTACGTTTTGTCACTCCCGCTCTGCCGGTCAAATTCCCGCTTCCCTCTTTGATCAAAGCCATTGAAGGTCCTGTTCATACCACCTCTTCCTCTGCCCTGCAACCCACCTCTTCCTCCCCCACGACCTCTCATTGGCCTTTCCCGATCAAAGCGCTCTGTTGGTCTAAAAACAAAATGAATCATCCTTCAGTTGTTTACTAAATCAAAGATAATATTATCACACCTTGGTCCTTAAATCAATTGTCATTATCTAGCATAATGAAAGTCATTTTCAATAAGCTCTGTCAATATTCCAAATGCAGCACTGAACAAGTTTGTAATTTCAGTTCCTTCTTTCATTCTGCCCTTGAGAGATTCCGCAGGTTAGAATCTCAACACTAGAACATTCCTGGTACATTTACAGGTAGTCCTCAACTTACAACCACAATTAAGCCCAAAATTTATGTTAAGTGAGAAATTTTGAGTTTTAATCCACTTTTTTTTTCTTGCCACATTTGTTAAGTGAATCACTGCAGCTGTCAGATTAGTAACAAATTAGGATGTTAACTGATTCTGGTTTCCTTATTCACTTTGCTTGTCAGGAAGGTCAAAAAAAGGGATCATATGACTCTGGGACACTGCAACCATCATAAATGTCAGTCAGTTGTCAAGATTCCGAATGTAAATCACATGACCATGGGAATGCTAGAACAGAGGGAAAATGGTCATGTCACTTTTTTCAGTGATGTTGTAGCTTTGAATGGTCACTAAATGAACTATTGTAAGTCAAGGACTACCTGTTTAGAAGAGCAAGCAATAAACAGCCCTACTCCCACATTAAACCATAGATAATAATAAAAATAGATACCAATTTTAAATAAAAATTGAACTACTAATTATGCCAATTGCAAAGCAGCTCCCAGCTCACAATAGCATACTTCTATCTTCAAAGCTTTCAATCCTAGTATAGAATCTCAGATTTGTACCAATATCAAATTTAATTTTTTCCATATATAGACTTTATTCAACTTTACAGGAAACTAGATTCATGGTATTAAATTTATTACATCTTATAATTTTAGCCAATGATTTATATTTTGTGGCTCCTAATATGTTAATTTTAGCTTAAAGCTTAATAGTGATGTTTAAAATTGTGTGATAATACATGCTATAATTTCATAAGCAGCAATTAATGATATATTAGAAAACTAATCTTTCTGACACATTAGATCTCTTGTTTAGTTTGTATTGTAGTTTGTAATCTTACTGTTTGTATTTACCTTGATGTACTTTTTATATGACTTTTTAACAGATAATCCTGGAGTTAATACCACTCATTCAGCAACCATTCAAAGTCATGACAGCACTGAACAAGTACTACTTATGACAGGTCCTTGACATTCCAGCTGTTGTAATAATCTTGCTGTCATGATTGTGATCTTTATACTTGGTTAACCAGCTTATACTTATGACAGTTGCAATGTCTCATGGTTGTGTAACCACCATTTGCAACCATCCCTGACCATTTCCCACAAGCAAAGTCAATAAAGAAACTGGCAGGAAAAGTCAGAACTTGTTCCCTTAAGTTGCCCCCCCCCCCAAAATCCCACTAGGGATCTCATACTCCATAGCACCTGCCCACTCACACTCCACAGCATGCACCTCTGGCTCTCACTGACCCACCCACATTCCATAGCACCCATCCATGATTCCTAGCCATTGTCTCTAATACCTGCCTCACCCACACTCTGTAGCACTCACATGCTCCTTGTCTGGGACTCCAACCTCTTCCTGTTTAACAACCTGTGAAGTCCTGGAATTACAACGGCAATTGCCAGGATTGTTGTCACTAAGTGATATGGTCACATGACATCCCAGAACAAAAGTTCTCATCCCAATTGCTGTCATAACCCTAGGACTATCTATATTAACTGTTCACATTGTTTAAAAAAAGTTTAATGTTTCTTAGTTACTGACTTTACATTTTCCAAATTTACAATGTATAATAAATCCTTCAATATCACATACCTTTCTAGTGTAAACTCTGCTTGTCTTTCCATTTCATGAGGACAGTATTCTCTAAAAGGTTTCCATTCCGCTTTATCTTGTTTTATCTCCGTACCTCGGTTTTCATTCCAACCCTGTTGTTCTCCTCTTTTTGGAGCTCGCTTTTGGCCTGTGGAAAACCAACATATTTAGATTAGTGGCATTAGTTACATTTAAAACAGGTGTAATTGCTCCTTGTTTATTATAATCACCCAATCCTATTGGTTTTAATGCTATTTTATTTCTGTTCCAATCAATATCTTAGATCATAAGGCAACTCAGAGCAGCAAATATACCAGTGATAGAGAAATTCCTTGGAAATTTCAATATTCAACAACAAATCACCACTATCTATCTATTGCTGAATCAAATAACTTTAAGTTCACTATATAGGTAGTTAACAATGAAAACGTGGACTGAAATTTATATTGTTAAACAAGGCAATCATAAAGCATAACTGCCTTTCTTAGCAATCCCTCCAGTCTCTACTTAAATGGTGTTTGTGAGTTGTTAAGCATGGATCTTCTTGCAACTTCCTACTGACTTCCAACAAGAAAAGACATTGGGGAAACCAGCAGAAAGTTGCAAGTCCCACACAGCTTGCAAGCAGGCCAGTAGGCTGATTAATGGGTGCTGCCGAGTGGAGAGGGAGCAGGGAGGATGTGCAGCTCAGGGACATGGGTTGAGAAGGGATCAGGAAGAATGCAAGAGGTTATGCAAGTGCAATAGAGGCGTAGCACAAGCACAGCAAATTTCAAGAATAGTGCATAGGGGGTATGTAAGTAGCTGGGAAAACAAGGCGCAGGTGCCAACCTTGGAGTGGATGTGCAAAGTGCATGAGGGGTCTATTTGAGAAGGGTGCATAGGGGTGTGCAAGTAGGTGGGAAGGCGTGGCAGCACAGCGAGGCTTATGAAAAGTGCACAAGGGTGGCATGGGTGCATGGATAACTGTCAAGATGATTTATGAGTGCAGAGTTGCTGGGAGAGACTTAACTAAGTGACTTGTGAATTCCAGTTTCCCCATTGACTTCTTTCCTGGAAAGCCAGCAGGGAAGATGACAAATGGTGATCACATGACTATGGTATACTGCAATTTTCATAAACATGAGCCATTTGCCAAGGGCTCAGTTCATATTCACATGACCATGGTGATGCTGGAATGGCCAGAATTTCAAAGACCAGATGCAACTACCACTCATTTAGCATTGTCATAACTTCAAGAGGTCACTGAGTCATTTAATCAAATAGTGTGTGTGTGTGTGTGTGTGTGTGTGTGTGTGTGTATAACAGGCACACTTCAGGCCTATGAGCTATTTTTTTTACAGAAGAGAAAACATATATTCCCAATATGTTGTTTTAATTTTATAGCAGATGCAAGGATGTTTTAATAAATATAAAAGATCCTTCATGGATTAGAAGTATTCAATTTATATGCAAATGTTGATGATATTTTGTTATTTCATCATTCATGTAAATATTTGTTTATTACAAAACATATATCCCACCTCATGTGATAGATTCAATGTGGATCATAGTTACATTAAAATAACAACTATAGTGAACATCAGTATATAAATAGAATTCTTCAAAAAAAGAAGAAAAGCTCATGTTAAAACTAATAACTGTATCTTTGCTTCTTATATTTAATGTCAGCATATTTTATTAGAATTGATAACATACAATTCTGATATGGTTGTACTATCTTTTGGTTTTAAAATACATTGTTCATTATGTAGCAAATATCATGCTCAATATAACAAATAGGATCTTCTGTTATGTAGGCATTAGATCAGAATACAGCTGTGTTCATTAAAGCTAGATGAAAATTAACTCTATAGAATGCAAAAAGATAGCAGAAACAGACTTAAATACAAGCATAACAAATTTAAATGAAGATTAAAAATCCAAAGAATAAAAGTATAGAGTAGTAGCATTTGGCAGATCTGTTTAAACGTTATTGCATAACATAATTCCATATATTTATTCATTGAGATATTTTTTTTTGTCAAAGTACTGCAATTATAGTTAGAGCTCTTTTAGAGTTATTATTAAAAGTAATACTAAGAAATGGCCCAGCAGATGTACTTCAATCTATGGAACAGGCTCTCTGATGACTTGATAAATATGATAAATATTATTTAGCTTAATTGGGTAATTTACAGATGGGTGGATTTCAACTCCTAGAATTCTCTGCCAAACCTACACTGGCTAGGAATTTTAGTAGTTGTAGTACATGCTTTTTGGAGGTTTTGTTAAAGTTTTAAAATTGTAGTCACTTCTTCGTTTCTGATCAAAGTTATTCTCTATAAATTTTAAATTACAAATAATAATATAAAACCCTAGGAAACCTAGAAACCAGCAGACTGAGTTAAAATCTCGCCTTTGTCATGAAAGCCAACTGGGTGACTTTGGGCCAGTTACTGTCTGTCATCCCAACTCACCTCAAAGGGTTGTTGCTGTGGAAAAAATAGGAGGAGGAGGAAGTATTCGGTTCACTGCCTTGAGTTATTTATAATAATAAAGGTGGAATATAAATAAATAAAATTAATCTAAACCTAACTTTATGAAAATGTCCATTCAGAAAATATTTTCTTTTCCTATAAACACATTAACCTCAAATATCTTTTTTCTCTTTCTCAAGTTAATTTCTGAGAAAAAAACAGATGTACCAAAAGCAATTTTACAAGCGAAGGAAAAATAAGATCAAATCAACTAATGTTCTTCGTTATCTCCAAGAAACTCAGCTTTGATAGATGGTTTCAATTTGGAAACCAAGCGCAGAAAAAATGAAGGAAGGATATGTGCATTGTGACATAGTGTGCATTTTTATAAACTCAACATGGTTCTGAAGACAAAGTGGCTTTATGCACCACTTTCACATTACCTTTGGGAAAAGTAAGATAATTTGTGACAGGAAAGCAGCTAGTTTATACCGGTTTGGATTTGAGAATTCTTAAAGAATAAAAACAAATGTAAGTGCTTGATGCATTATTTAGACCATCTTGTCTTGCCTGCAAAAATTTGTGAAAAATTCATGAATTGCCAAATAATACAGACTTCAGACTACAACTGCAGAAACTTTACCAAATGAAAACAATTAGTTTTGCATGATTCTACACAGAATCGTTAGAAAAAGATTTTGTAGCAACATGATAGATTCCAGTACAGGAAGTTATCAACTTGTACATTTAAAGAATGTAAAATTAAACCTACATAATTCATCATGCCATTTATAAGAAGTCTTTTACATGGGCTAATTAGCTCTCAAAGATAAAGAATGAAATAGGTTGTCGGTAGGAGTTGCTACTGCTTATCAGCCATCAACTCTTTTGTAGGATTGGCTAAGCAACCTTCAGCCCATTTCTGCCTTAAAAACATCAATTTCAACCCTTTCAACTATCCCAAAACACATACATTCAGGGATGTCCAGTCTTGGCAGCTTTAAGACTTGTGGACGTCAACATCCAGAAATCCCCAGCCAGCCAGTTGAAGTCCACAAAGTTGCCAAGGTTGGATACCCCTGCTCTAAACTTTAGTCTTGTGAATTTTGTAGACTCTAAAAGCCACACATGCTGGAGAGGCTTAATGAACCCTTCACTTTGTGTAGAGACCACAAACTCTCTTCCTATAGAGCCAGTGGTGGGTTTCAAAAATTGTTCAAACCTACTCTGTGGGTGTGGCTTCCTTTGTGGGAGTGGCTTGCCACCCATGTGACCGGAGGGGAGTGGCTTGCCGCCCATGTGACCGGATATGAAGATGCCGACGACACTTGTCAGAACCACCTTAAATTACCTCACACACAGCACTGGCATGCATAAGAATATGATGTAAAGTTGTTTTTTAAAAGGCATCTTTGGTTTGCGTTAAAACAACTTCAACACACGCAATGTTCTGATTGCACCACAAATGCAGTAGTCACCCTTACCTTTCACAGAGGCACTGAGTTTTATAAATATGAGCATGACAGTGTAGAATAATCATATCCAAGGACCAGTGGTGGGTTTCAAAAAATTTTGGAAGCTCTTCTGTAGGTGTGGCCTGCTTTCCGGGTCCACTGGTGGAACCTCTTCTAACCGGTTCGGTAGATTTGACGAACCGGTTCTACTGAATAGGTGCGAACTGGTAGGAACCCACCTCTGTATAGAGCCAACTATCCATATGCTATTCAAAAGATTGTCAGACCCTGACTGGAGAAAATATACAGTTCTGCTGACTTGGTATACTGTGGTTTACACCAAAATGTGCACATATCTTAAAGAACAGCCTGTGTTCTTATTCCTTGTTCATTTTAGTTTTTACCTCAATACCCGGAGATACGAGAACAAAAACTGCCAGTTCAGGTGTATCTTTTAACTAATATACCTCAATTTAATTTCCATGGTCATGAAACTTACTAGAGCTTTGGAGAACTTGAAATTCAAAGGATAAAAGACCATTTGGATTGCTTCAGGGTGCAGATGTCTCATCTGTTTGCAATTCCTTAAAGCAGCTGTCATTTGCTCTACTCTATACAGCCAGTTAGTGTGATGGTTAAGGTGCTGGCCTAGAAACCAGGTGACTGAGGATTTTAGGCCTCCCTTAGCCATGAAAGCTGGTTGGGTGACTTTGGGCCACTCTCTTTCTCAGCTTAACCCACCGCATAAGGTTGTTATTGCTGTCAGTAAAACAGGATGCAGGAATATTAGATATGTCCTGTGTGTGTGTTTGTGTGTGTGTGTTTGTGTGTGTGTGTACGTATACACACACAGAGTATAAAAATGGAATACTAATATGTGAGTATTGTGCTTAGTTTTAAAAAACTGCCAAGAGGTGTTGCATCCTTCAGGAGCTATCCCTATTAAATTCAAACAAATGTACAGCCTTACAAATTATTGTAATTCTGTGACAGAAAATCAGTACTGCCACAATAAAGAATTTTTGTAAGACAATAGGGCAGCACGCAGTTCCTTGCTTCTAAAACCAAGGTGCCTGGGATTCTTCATGTCAAACAGTTTTCAGTGCATCTTGCAATTTCACTAACTCTTGCCATCCTGTATGTATCAGGAAAGTCCTAAGAGTGACATAACTAAAAACTGTGGCACTTTGAGTTTGTTACTATAGCACTAAAGGCCTCAGGGAGATGAAGTCAAGGCACCTCATACAGGCCTATAAATATAATCTATGGAGATCCCATCTTTCTGCTTAGTAATATCTCTGAGAGTTTAAAGTATGTGTGTGTGAGTACAGCTAGTCTTTGACTTACAATTGTTCATTTAGTGACCATTCAAAGTTACAACAGCACTGGAAAAAAGTGACTTGTGATCATTTTTCAGTTACAACCTTTGCAGCATCCCCAAGATCATGTGATCAAATTTCAGATGCTTGGCAACTGACTCATATTTATGACCGTTGCTGTGTCCCAAGGTCATCTGATCCCTTTTGCAACCTTCTGACAAACAAAATCAATGGGAAAGCCAGATTCTCTTAACAATCAGGTTGCTAACTTATTAACTGCAATGATTCACTTAACAACTGTGGCAAGATGAGTTGGAAAATGGGGAAAAACTCACTGAACAAATGTCTCACTTAACAACATAAACTTTGGGCCTCAATTGTGGTCGTAAGTCAAGGACTACCTTTATATAAAAAATACCACTCATTTTTGTGGTTCCTAAGGCACTCAAAACAACACTACTAAGACTATACACTGTGGTTCCCACTAATTCAGGTTCAAGCCAGTGGCATCTGGATACAGTAATAAATTCTTAGGGATTTTATTGGTCCAAATAGCACTATGCTTCATTAATAAAAAAACAATGGAAGAGAAAACTAGTATCCAAATTATTTCTGAAGGCACACATCCTGCTACTTGTCTCCTTTTAACCTGTTTCATTCACATATATATTTTTAAAATATTAATCTCCCGGAACACAGACTGACTCCAGGAGACTAGTGAGAGAAGGTCAGGGAAGGCTCTGGCTCTCAAGATGGGAAAGAGAGTTTTAAATAACAATTCAATTAATGAACGAATCTTCAGTTGCATGAATGTCACTTCAAAACAAAAAAGAAACATCAAAGTATTGTGAAATTGTTTCCACTAAATTAAGGTGACATCACTTTTCCGGTTGGGTTTAAGGCTACGGGGAGCCCCAACCAGTTCATATGTCCCCGCGTCTTGAAAAGAGCCACAACCCCGCTTGGTGGAAAGCGCCTTTCCGCTGATGAAGCGATGGGCGGGGAAGGTTTCGCTATCTAGTGGCGCCGACTAGCCCGGTTAATTACATCTGAAGGCGGAGGCCGAGCGCAACGGCAAGTTAGAGCCGCCCTTCGCTTTCAGCACATGCACCACCTGCAGTAAACGCCACTGGGAAAGCAAACAAATATATAGATATATGTATGTATATGTATGTATATGTATGTATCTCGGCCAGACGCCACAATAGCTCGCGCCTTTACGCGGGTGAGCCGCCCCGGCCCGCGCAAGAGGGGAATTACGAGCTAGCTAGGGCAAGGCCCCAGGTGGCTTGCTCAGCCCGCGTCCCCTCCACTCCGAGCCAGAAAGACTGGTTCGCGGTATTTTCTGGCGAGAAGAGCCGACAACCTTCTGACCGAAAGGCAGAAAAGGGAGGGAAGAGAGCACGTGCGTCCGGGATCTGCAAAAGGCCAGGACCGGCGCGAGCCCTCCGCCTCCGCTCCAAACGGCGGCTGCCCGTCTCCGATACTTTTTTTGTTTTTAAATAACTCATAAACGGGTTCTACTTCTTATTCCTTGCTCGCATTGCTTTGAGCAGACCGCTTTTAACGAAACGCCCAATTTAAGTGTGCCTTAGAGCAAATTATCCATGTTAAGCCTGCGGGTCGCCGCTTCATTACCTAGAAGCGAGTTTCGTGGGAATGAATGAGATTTGCCGGGGGGGGGGGGAAGGAAGGCGCTTCTAATGCTGCAATGCGAGTCGGCGACTCTTACGGGCAAAAGAGGGAGGAGGGCGATCAAAGCGGGCTTGTTTCAAGAAGGAAGCCCGCCGGATTCGGTCTGCACCACTGGCCGCTTTCCCACTCCCGGCAGCATCACCTGCTTTATCACATTTCCTGGTCCACGCAAGCCCCCTCCCGCTCCATACCGGGTGCTGGGGGGCTCTCCGACTGCAAGAACGGGGAGCCTTTCCGCTCCTTCTGGGATTCTCTTTTGACAGCGGCGGTGGCGGCAAAGACTCCTCCGGGGCCAGATTTTCTGCCGGTTGAAAAAGCCGCTTCTTCGCGCTTCTTGCTCTGCTGCTTGCGCTGCTCTGCCTCCCGGAGGATGTCGAAAGGATCGGATTCATCATCGAGCAGCTGGTGGAAGCGGTTGGCGACGGCGCAGCCAAAGCTCTCCTGCATAGTTGTGGCGGCGGCCACGGGGCTGGCCAGCGCGCCTTTCATTGTCGTGGTGCCGTCAGCCGCCGCCGCAGCAGCAGCACCCACCCCTTCCCGACTGCGACAGAAAGAAGCAAGCTTCCCTCAGCACGGCACAAGTAACCACGCCATGACCACTCGCCCGCCCCGTCCGACTGCACTACCAATCGACGCGCCAGCAATGCCTCCAGCCCTACCTGAGCAACCAATCCAGAGCTCCGTTTTTTATCGTCCTACCCAATAATCAGCCTCACAAACGTGTAACGTCATTAACCAATCAGCACCCGGAATTCTGCCTCACTCAAGCAAAGAAAACACGGGATCCCCACCTCTCAGCAATTTCCCACGCCGCTGGTCGATGACGTAGAGCGTCTGTGGCGTCACGTGTTAGAGTCTTGAGTTATTAGGGTTTTTTTCAAATATAGTATTATCAAAATTCCGTCTAGTGGGTGCGGGGGAGATTTAGGTGCTGCTTGATTACTATGCTACACTGAATCTAACACTGAAACATCAATGAATCACTCTAAGTGCAGAAGCTGTGATTGGCCGAATGGCTTAAGATGATCTTGAATCTGATGGGTGCTCTGTGAGCCACTTTGCAGACCCTTTATTACCCAAACTAGGTAATAACATTTGAACACTGAGCTACAAATGTTCTCTTCTATTGATATTTAATTTCTCTGGTTTTAGTTTAACAATTACATTGCACTCTGACTCCATGCACATATGGACATATTAATATGCAAGTGGGAAGGGCAAAAAAACCAATACAAATATTGGGTTAAAGTTAGAGCAAGATTAATTTCAAACATAGTGTTATTCAAGCTGTTCCCGAATTTATTATTTTATTAAGTTTATATGCCATCTCACTGACAACCGAATCTTACTCAATAACGATGCTGTTACTGTTTCAAGTTTTTACTTTAGGACTTCTCTATTGTTACATTGGCAAAGTAGAATCCATATCCTTCACTCAAACTAATCAAAAGCATTTCATGGTTATTTCATTTTGGATCTAGCAAGAAATGTTAAATAATGTTTTTAGCCACAAGTTTTTATTATTATTATTATACTGGAAATATACACAGTGAGCTTAACTTTCCAGATATATATATAGACACTATGGCAACTGAATACTGCCCATATGTCCATGTATTTTCCTTGGTAATATTGAAGAGGCTTCTATTCCCTTTTCCCAGGTTTGATCAATTACAGATACCCGTTTATCGTACAACACTAACATTTTAGTCATATATTTAATTATTAACAGGAACTGACTCTGCTTAGCTTTTTGAGATCAGACAAGATTAGTTAGGTACTTAAGCTAAGTTATCTTCTTTTATTATGCCAACCAGTTTGGATGATATTTATTCATTTATACAGTTAAAACTCAATTTGAAAATTTGTTGAGAGGAAGGGGTTTCCATTAAAGATATTTATGTGCATACTTCTTAAATCCATATGTCATTTTGCATGAATGTAAAAATATGAATCAGGCTTCCTGGCTCTCCCAAACCAACAAAACCTGGTTTGTAGTTGCCATTTTGTCCAGCACACCCCCTGGCTGCTATGAAGAGAGCCAGGAAGAACCAAGTTACTTGTTCTTAGGGAGCAGGAAAGACTTCCCAGACTCTACAAAATCAAGCCTAAGTCATTTTGCTAAATTGTGAGAATTAAGGAAAGCACCTTGCCACTGCTATTGCATCAGTATCATGGAAGCATATCTGACTGCACCTATCAACACAATATTTTCACTTGCTTTACTGCTTCTAATCTTCCCACTGACACACCCATTCATTCCCTTGATCTTCCCAGAAGCATTAAAAATGCTAGTTGATGGAATTTATTATTTGGGATTTGTCCATTACACCTGAACTATGACAAATTGTAGTATGTTAAACAGATTTTATTATATTTTTATTATATAAAATTTTATTATATAATTATTTATGTCCTGCTCTTTTGAGGTTAGCATGTAAGTCATAACATTTATCTGCAACCAAAATCATAATATAAAATCATAAAAATGAGTTTTTTAAAAGGAAAATCCATATAGTATAAAGTATGTGTATGCATATACATATATACATATACACGCACATATTTTTCCGGAAATAAGACAGGTTCTTATTTTCTTTTGACCCCCCCCCCCCAAAAATAAGTGCTTGGCCTTATTTTCAGGGAGCTCTTACTATTTTTGAGGTGCAGAAGGTGGTGAGTGTGTTCACCTCATAGCTGCTGCTGTGTTGCGATATTTTTAGGGAGGGCTTATTTTTAGGGGAGGGTTTATTTTAGCACATGTGCTCAAAAGTCTTATTGGGCTTATTATCCGGGGAGATCTTATTTTCAGGGGAACAGTGTGTGTTCGTGGGCACACACACACACGTGCACACACCTTTCCAAACTAAATATAAACAGAAGCATGGGCAGCCTGAGGAAATATATTTTTGGCATGACAAGGCAAAGTACAAGATCTACCTACCTGCATCTGAAATCAAATACAAAAACAAACACTGATATTTGCCTTGTGATGTCACTGCATGCACATGATTTCTTCATCATTGTGATGACCTGTAGATTTATTAGTGTGGGTTCCTTGATGCTCTGAACTTGTTTTCTTGCAGCTGTTTCATTACCAAACTAGGTAATACAATCAATGCTAGTAGGGAGTGGGGCTGGCTCCCATTTTATATACCCAGGATGGCAAACCTATGGCAAACCTGCCACAGGTGGCACACAGAGACATTTGTCAGGGCAACGCCTCAGCTGTCAGCGCGCATGCGTGTGCTGGTCAGCTGAGTTCAGTATTTCTAAAAGCCATTTTTCGCCCTTCAAAGGCTTTATAGGAGCCTGGGGAGGGCGAAAAGAGGCTCCCCCCCCCCGAAGCCCTCCGGAGGCTTCAGGAGCTTCCCTGAAGCACAAAAAAATGGTCCTATGGACAAACCGGAAGTTCGGGAAGGGAGTTCTGGTTTGCTCATAGGGTTAAAGGGTTTAAGCCCTCCAGAGGCTTCAGAGACCTTCAGGAGGCTTCTCTGAAGCCTCTGGAAGACTACAAAGGACCCTACGAGCAAACCGGAAGTCCCTATTTGTTCATAGAGCTGATTTAAGCCCACCGGAGGCTTCAGGGAAGCCTCCTGAAGGTCCCTGAAGCCTCCGGAGGGCTTAAACCAACCCTACGAGCAAACCGGAAGTGACTTCCGGTTATGACTTCCGGTTTGCTTGTAGGGTCTTTTTTAGCTTCCTGAAGGTCCCTGAAGCCTCCGGAGGGCCTCCATGGGGCCGGGGGAGGCTGTTTTCACCCTCCATAGGAGCCTGGGGAGGGAGAAAAACGCATGCAAAAATTGGGGGTGCCTCTCATGCACCCATGCGTACTGGGGGGGTTGTGCATTGCATTATGGGCGCGGCACGCCCATGCACGACCCCCCCCTGCGCTTCCCCCTTATGGCACGTGAGCCAAAAAAGGTTCGCCAATGTTGTTATATACTATTGGCTTGCCCTGTCAGTGTTGGTGGGAGTGGTCTTGATGTTTCCTTGGTTGACCTTGTATTGTTGATGGCTGAATTGTCAGAGTGCCAGGCTTAGAGGAATTCTCTAGCGTTTTTTGACTTGGCTTGGTTTAGGATGTTCACTGTTTTCCATTTGAAACTACAGTTATGTCTGTTCATGAGTTTTCATGTCTTATGACTGCTGGTTTGTGTTCATAGATGTGGCCTGCTAGGCTTCTACCTATTTGTCCTACATACAGGCCACTGGTGGGGTTCAAAAATTTTACTGCCAGTTCTGTGGGCATGGCTTGGTGGGTGTGGCATGGTTTGGTGGGCATGGCAGGGGAAGGATATGGCAAAATCCCCATTTCCTCCCGATCAGCTAGTACTTAGGAGGCAGAGACTAGATGGGGGCAGGGCCAGTCAGAGATGGTATTTACCGGTTCTCCGAACTACCCAAAATTTTCACTACCAGTTCTCCAGAACTGATCAAAACCTACTGAATGTCACCTCTGATATAGGCTATTGTAGTCCTTACAATGAATGCTATTAATATTGAAGACTCATTATTACCCGGGTTTAGAATACACACAGATAAGGGGTAAGATTACAACCATAGAGTTGTGACTGCCATTTTTACTTCTCTGCAGACCCTTCTGCAGCATGTTTACAAAATCAATTGGAGAACAAGTGACTAAATCTCCATCTCCTGCTTTCAAGCAACCCTAAGGCATGATTGGCCAGTATGAAAAATGAAATGGTAGAGTAAGATGGATCTAGCAAGGCAATTTTAATCTTTCATTAGGGAAAAAAAACCCTTTTATCCAATAGTAGAGAGCAGCAGGATTAATGTGAGAAAAGATATCAATAAAAGGTTCAGGTATAAATCTTTATGGCTTCAAATCATTATAAAAACTGAAGTTGCTCCAAAGCAGGTAAATAATCATCATTGTATTGGCAAGGCAAATTTTAATATGATTCCGCAAGCACCCAACCAGCTTTTCGACTGTTTTCATTCTGACTAAGTTGCAGTTTCCAAACATTCCTCAAAAGCGGCTCCAAACAGAACACATTCCAATAATCCAATTTTTACATAACCAAGGCATGTTTCAGCAGGCCAGATCTTATTTCAGATATTGACACATTCCGGACAAAGACATTTAATGTTTGGATGAGAAAGGGTAAGTGTGAATAACTGAGCCAAAAGGATGTCAAGCCTCTCAGACTAGATATCCTTATGGGCCGTGGACAGGTTTCAAAATCAAAGCACACTTGTACTGTTTACGTGGAAGACTTCGCTCCCGTGTTTTTTCAGTCTCTTGTGGTAAACCGAACAGCTTCTGAAGTTGCAATTCGTGTTCGCTGTTCCCGCACTCTGCTCTTTAAATAGATCACGTGATTAAGAGATCATATGGCACCCCGGCGCCTTGAAAGTTGAGCTTGAGGGATCTTTGGCAAAATCTGGATCCAAACGTCTGCTGCAAAAATGTGCTTGCGGTCTATTTTCCCTACCACCAGAAGAGATGCTCCCTCCAGCCAGGTCCTCCCGCTCATAATCTGACCGCTCGCATGGGGAAAGATGGAGGCCTGGCTTTGATGAATACCGGCGGCCCACCTTCCCAGGCAACTTTCGAATTCTGTTGGCTGGTGTCACAAAATGTCAGCCAATGGATTAATCCGAATGCCCCGAAGCCACGCCCAGCACATCTTTTTTCTAAGCGGTCCGCCTTTGGACCGAGGGTGATAGGTGCTGCCTTCCTTAATTATTGGCTGGGAGGGGCTGTCACTCCAATGACGTGTGCAGCGGATTCGACTATTGGTTCCGCCCAGGCGCGAAATGTAACGCGGGAAAGTCTAGGGCTCGGGAGCGGTGGTCGGGGGTTACCGCTGCTGAATGGTGAGAAGTCGCGATTGCTTCCGACAGCCGGGCAGAGACTGCATGGGGTTGGCATCTCCACGAAGGAGTCCTCCTGTCATGCACACCTGAGGCGCTCCTTTTCGGCCACCAAAGAAAAAAGCCAAGGGAAGCAGCCGCCCGGGGTTTACAAGCGGTACCAGCGACCCGCGGATCAAGAAGAAAAAGAATCTCGGACCGACGCAGCATGTCTGAGCTGCCGGGCCCTCCGCCCGTTATCGTCTGTCCGGGAAGCTCTCCGAAGCGCGTCTTGGTCTCGGTCATCAAAACCACCCCAGTCAAGCCGCCGCTCACCAGCAGCGAGGATCCCGCCCACGTGCCCGTGCCGCCGCCACCCATCCCTACCAGCCCGGGCTTCAGCGACTTCATGGTCTACCCATGGCACTGGGGGGAGAACGCGCACAACGTCACCCTCAGCCCTCCTCCGCCCGCCGCATCTCAGCCTCTCCGCGAGGGAGGAGGAGGAGGCAACGGTGGAGGGCTTCGGAGCGCCGTAGAGCGCTCCGCAGGAGACGACGAAGAAGCGGGAAGCCCCGACAGCGGTACTGGGAGCAACGGGCATTTGAGGGTGAGTGAGCCCAGAGAGCGGGCGGGGGTTGTGGAAAGGAGAAGCATGGGAAGCGACGGTTGAAAAGGGCTTCGGTTTAAAAGGAACCTTATTTGGAGCCCGGGGACCCCGCCCCTTTCGCTCCCGAGCGTCTCGCGGGGTTGCAGTTAAGTCATTTCCGCGGGTGATTCCCCCCCCCATGACGACACCTCCGCGCGCCAAAAACATCCTTTCATTTAAATGTCGGCCGCGAGCGCCAGCGCGCGCAAGATGCTCCGTCGAGGCGGGTGGCGCGCGTGCTGCCTGTGCTCTTGGCCCCCCTGATTCTTCTTCCCCCCCCCGCTCTTCCCTCATTTAATTCTGGATGCGCTTTTCTACTATGGAATAACTAAAATTTGCGGTAGTTGAGACAGGCTATTTTAAAAGTTGTCACCCCCTCAATGTTCCCTCTGAACAAGAAGCAGCGGTGTCATCTCAACCAGAGTTCCTTTATTTTATTACATTTTATTTCATTGTATCTTAAGGGCATCTTATGTCCAGTGCTGTGTCAAAGGAGGTGCAGGTTCTTTAGCATCACAGAAACTAAAGGTTTATGTGTACAGCGCCTGCAATGGATAAGAGCCCTCTGAATTAGGACTGCATCCCATATAATGCTCTAACTAGCTCTTTATGACTTAAGAAGTATATTTTCTTCTCTTTCACACACAATATATACAGTATATATGTGACAGAAGAAAAGATATTTTAAAATAAAATGTACTATATAGTACTTGTTTTAGATTGTTAACAGACTTTTTAATTTACTAGGATGGGATTAGAAGAGGCCGACCAAGAGCAGAGACAGTCCGAGATCTAATAAGCGAGGGAGAGCATTCATCTAGCAGAATACGTTGTAATGTCTGCAACAGAGTTTTTCCAAGAGAGAAGTCTTTGCAGGCACACAAAAGAACTCATACTGGTAAGCGGACTGCATAAACAATATATTTTATTAGACCCACTACTTTAGAATTATTTTTCATGCAACAACTTAGTTCCGGACATGCTGTAATCCTCAGATTTTGAATAAGATGGGACTTGGCAGTGAACACTCATAGATCAAAAGTTATTTACTTCAGTACAATACAATAAGATCTGTATTGCCCATGTTGTTTTGTTACACCTTGAAATAAGGTGAATTGGGATTAAGGTGTCATGTGGATTGTATTTTTCCATTGATAGGAAGAAGCAATAATCACATGAATGTCTTTTTAGTTCCTTAGAATTTTCAGCTATTAAAGAGCTAGCTAAATACTTATAAAGAATAAAGCTGTATTTAATATATATTTAATTTTTCAACTAAATGCATGTGCTTAATTTTCATGAAATTTATTCTGTTCACGCCTTAAAGCTTAATTTGGAATTTTATTTCTTGCTGAAATTTTTTTGTATATAAATACAACATTTTTTCAAGAGGCTGTGATAGGAAGTTTGTTTTACTAAAAAAAAGTATTTAAATGGTCTAGAAAAAGGATAACAGCATACTTGCAAAACAAAAACCCCTTTAGTTGGACTGTCTCAGATTTTTAGCATCTTTTCAAACTAATGAAAAGAGTTAAAAAAACAATGCAGAGATAATCCTCAATTTATAACTACAGTTGGGACCAAGAGTTGAGAACAAACCCATCAGGAGAAGACTCAGCAGTCTATCTGCATTTAAAGACAAATGCCATTCTTGAAGTCAGTAACAGAGGACAACTGGTTTGAAAGAGAGGTCAAAGACAACATCTATGTCAAAATTGAACACCCCTCTCTCGACAGAGGGGAAGGAATATCACATCTATCCGAAGTCTACAATACCACAGGTGTCAAATTCAATCACGTCATGGGCCGGATTGTGATGTATCAAGATGTTTTTTGCTTTTGCAGAGTCTGGGTGGGCATGGCCTGTGCATGATGTATCTGGCCTGCAGGCCACCAGTTTGATAGGCCTGTGCAACACAGTCCTTTCAGCAGTTCCAAGAAGGCTCCACAACCATTTGTACTACTAGGTGATCCTGAGTAAGCAGATAAACCTCAGAGCGGCCTCATCTACACTAAAAGAATGCAAATAACTAGCTATCTGCAAGGAATATAAATCCTTCCATTCCCCACCATCCAGTTACAATTGAAGAAGCTTATTGGATGAGAAGCAAAAGTTTTCAAAGAAAAACAAAGTCCAGTTGCCTCTTGAAAAAAGCACCTTTGACACAGTTGGGACCAGAATTTTGGTCAGTAAGTGATGTGGTCAGTAAGCAAGTCATCACGTGACTGGACTCAATTTTACAACCATTTTTATTATATTAAGAGAGTCACATTAAGTGAATTGCACACACCATTAAGCAAATCTGCCTTCCCCAATTGACTACTTGTCAGAAGCGAGGGAGATTTTAGCTCATGATCATGTCATCATCATAAACGTGAGCTGTTGCCAAGTACCTGAATTATGATCATGTGACTGGACAGGTGGTACACTAATTGTAATTTCGATAATAGGTCATAGGTGATTTTTTTTCAGCACTGTCATAACTTTGAACTGCCATTAAATATTTGAAAGTTGAAGTCTACCTGCAACATAACTCAGACAGGTTCTGGCATATTTTAGCATAATTAGGACTTTGTTTATTTTATGCAAGAAATTCCTGGAAGAAACTCAAGATAGGGATTTTTCCCCCCTTAGGTGAAAGACCTTATTTGTGTGATTACCCAGAGTGTGGGAAAGCTTTTGTTCAGAGTGGGCAACTTAAAACACATCAGCGTCTCCATACAGGAGAGAAGCCTTTTGTCTGTGCAGAAAATGGTGAGTCATGAGAAAATTGCTTTCATTCAAACTCCAGTGAATAAATATCTGAAAATAAGCCAACAAAATTTCCTAGTTTTTATCTTATTTTACTAGAACCAGGTATCCTATCTTTAGGCATGAATAGTTTGAAAAAACATGACAGCCTCTAAGCAATATAGTTTTTAAAAATCTTATTACGTAAGTTGGGAAGGGGCAGATTTCAAAAATAAACTCACTTTTCTGTGTTTCTTCAGAAATCAAATTAACTGACAACAGATAAATTCCTCATGTGTTTCTGTTTGGGGGGAGTTTAGTCTAACAATATTTCTGACTGATACTTTCTTCAATTAAGGATGTATAAGCAGATTCACACATGCAAACCGCCATTGTCCCAAGCATCCATATGCAAAATTAAGACGAGAAGAACCTACAGATAGACTGAACAAAAAGCAAACTGCAGACAACAAAGCTGTTGCTGAATGGCTGGCAAAGTATGTATTTACATAAAATGCAGCATTAAGAATTGAAAGAGATTGAACAGTCATTTGTTAACTAACAGTTCTGTATTCTGTTTAACCATGGCCAGGATGCTAATAAAAGCTTCCTATTATTTATTACCTCAAGAGTCAGATGGGAGAGAAGAATTGCTTATACTGAAATAACTGTTTGTCAATTTGTGAACTAGTTGGCAATAATATTTCAGTATTATTTCAATATTTTAGGTTTTCTAATGCTCAATTTTATCTTTATTAACAGGTATTGGGAAATGAGAGAACAACGCACTCCTGTGTTGAAAAATAAATCTATTCATAAGCCTGACCAAGAGCAGCAAGATCCCATGGAATATCTTCAGTCTGAAGATGAGGAAGAGGAGGAAAAAAATACTGCTCATTCATCTGTTTGTAGCCGCCTTCAAGAACAACGTGAACGCTTACATGGGGCACTGGCACTCATTGAGCTTGCCAACTTGGCCGGAGCCCCACTACGACAGTAATAGAAGAACTGGAGCGTGGATTAACAAAATGTACTGAATTTTGTTATTTAAACCAATTAGCTTCTGGCATAAGCTAAGCACCTTATTGGCTTCCATACGCTGCTATTATATAGAATTTATGAAGAATGTTGTTACCCTAGAAAATGGGTAAAAGAATTGCACTTTTTATATGGTAAAGCTTTTAAAGTATTTTGTAAATAGGAGATTGTATGATGCAGTGTATAACATGATCAACTTACAGAAAGCTAGATTTGCAAGGTTAGGGTGCTTTTAATCACAGTTGCATGGAAGTAGGTCACCGCAACCAGTGATATTTGCTTCCATAAAAACAGTGTTTAAAGTTGGGGTGCCAGTCATTCTTTATTTCAGTTCTCACAGGAAGCACTTTCTAAACCTGTATGGGAATAATGGTACATACATTCAAAGCAAATTAATAGATTTTTTTTAAAATTAGATGTAATCATTGATGTACCCATGCTGTTTTGAAGATATTTTATCTAATATTACTGACAGATGTTAGAATGTCTTAATTTTATGGCACAATAGATTAATTGGATAGATTTTCATTTAAAATCTTCTTTGTGACTGGTGACATGGAGGCTGACTTTGCTTTTATGGATAGATACCTTACAGTTCTTTTGGTTGAGCAGCACTTACTATTCCCATTATAAATGTGGGAATATTTGCACATTGTTGGACTCTTCTATAACGGAGTGATTACTCTTGCAAATTCTAGGCATTGTAGTAACATCCAGTATGGGTTTCAGTCAGAGCTCTTAAACCCTACAACAATGGCATTTGTGTTTTGTTCATGGAGATATTTACAGGGTAGCATTGGTTTTTAAGAATATTTTAGAATTTCACTAGCAAACACTAAAATGTTGCTTCCTGCATTTTCCCGCAGATAGGGTTTGGGGTGTTTTGTTTGTTTGTTTTTTGCGTGATGCCACCTTATTATTTTAATTGAAATTTCAATGCCAAGTTGTTTTCACTAATTGTAGCTTTCAGCTGTAGTTACAAGTGTGAGATGTTTAGGCTATTCTTTCCCTAAGTGAAGATGTAGTACAGCACTTAGTGCTTTTGATCACTTAAAGGAAAACAAAAGTTCTAGTGGTATACATTAGAAATAGTTTTAAGTAATTTATCATATGCCAGCTGTGTGCCTTGCTAACTGCCTGTATAAACAATGAATACAAGTGCATTTATAGGTTAACATTTCTGTTTTTAGGAAGAATCAAGGCTTCTGGCATAAGAACATAAAATCAGTGATATTTATCAAAATAACTTTTTTCAATGATCCAAGCTAGCACTAGATGGTTTTTATTCCCTAGTTCCATCTATACTTTGATATCTTAGAATTATATATTAATGTTGGCAAATGGCTATAAAACCAGAAAGTTAGTGCAAGTTTATACATTTGACATAGTTTTATTTTGGAGGTGGTTAGATTTTTCTGAAACCTTCATCCTTAAAATAAAGCACTTCAACTTTGACCTTTGGGCTACATTTAAAGTTATATTAAAGCCTTTAGAAAATCAATGTAAACTTTGATGCTTTCGCTGAATTTGATTTAGAAGTGGAGAATGGCATTTGCACTTCATGAAATCCAGTTGATGCCATTGTACGAGTAAATTTATGATTATATTGCCCAGCTATGAAAGTAAGGCCTAGTTTGATGATGCACAAACAATTCAATATTTTATTTACACTGAATGCATATTGAAAATATGTATTTACTTAAAACACATTCTGCCTAGCTATAGGCAAGTCAAGCTGCTTTACCAATTATGTATAAAATACATCTTTGGGAGAAAAAAACTCCAGATAACCATTTGTAAAAAGTTGGATTTTTAAAAAATGGAAGTTCAAGAATTCTCTGCTGTGTATGATTCAGCTGTACTTCTGGCACGAGTTAAAATGCTGTAATTCTATTAAGCTTTGAATAAAAAGTTGCCTGGATTTTACATCTGTATTCATGGTAATGTCATGAATTCTCATTGCAGTGTAGAGATCTTTGAATATGTCATAAACTCCTCCAAAATTCTTGGACAAATCCCAGCAGATATCTTTTAACAATTATTTTGATAATTTAATATTTAATAACTACTTTGATTGAAGAAAATAAATCCTTCAATTTCAATTTTCATTGTGGAAAGCTTTGGACATATATTTCAAAAAAATAAATTATAATTCACTATGCCAAATGTTGATACCATCAATATAAATTGGGATTCTGATGCTTTGTGCTTTACTGTTTTCCTAATTTCTAACTGCATTTGTGTTTTTTTTACAATAATTACAATATAGACACTTTAGTTTTAATTGCATTTTTTCCAAACTGCAGTCAATTTAGAATTTTTATATTATGTAAATGATAAATTTATATTCAGAGTCTGAATTGATCCAGTTTTCTAATTAAGACAAGTACAGAATTTTAAATTATTTATAGCATATATTTACATAAAACCCCTAGTTACCTTAGCAAATTAGTCTTCATCATAGGAGCTATACTTTATCTCAAAACAATGTTTACGACATTTATAATTTATTCAGTGAATCATGATCATGCAAACTAAAACTATGGATTAGCAGATTAACTAATGACTCCCATATCCCACAGCATCTGTGAAGGAATGTAAAGCTGTATTTTGTAAGGCTGTATTTTGAGAAACCATTAAAGGGAGAAGAAAAGAGCGAGACGTTAACAGAGGACTTGTAGAAGACCAAAATAGAAGTATAAGAAAGAAACTCCTGTCTTGATTTTGTTTGACATAAGATGGGACAGAGAAAAACTTGAGCAAGCCTTTAAGACTCTTAATACAGCCTAACTGATGAATAAGAGGTAGCATTCTTGGAATCTCAATGGTATCTCCTTTTTGGCTTGGCCTTGAAAGATTGGCTTGACAACCTGTCAGAGGAAAATAATAATTACTGTGGCAATGATCCAGATGGGAGAAGGAGCAACAAGTTTGAACTGTGGAACCAATGGGGTATCTAAAATTCTGGTATTTATAACAAATGCTGAGTTTATGGGGGTGCAGTCGTCACCTTTCCTAGCAGGAGTAGCTGGTAATAAGATGACCTTCCTTGTTGTGCTAATGTCATATTTGTGGTGGTGGTAGAAACTTTTCCTTTATATATAAAAAGATAGGAAATGAATATTTTTTAAAAAACTTTCTGGGTAGCTGCACTTCCAATCACCTAACTAAAAACTAATAAGGAGGTTGCTCTGGCAAAAATGTTTTTATTTGCCTTTTTTCAAACAATGAATTTACTGTAAAGTGGTACATAGTAGAAAAAGTTTTCATTTTTCCATAAGAGATGGCTGCTAACAATCAACTTAGCAATTTGCTTCCACCCAGTTGATCTAGATCACCATCACACTTAACAATAGAAGGGTAACCCGAACTTTCACCATTCTTTTAGGATGGAAGATAGAGCACAAAAGCAAGAATCCTTTCAAATAAATGTCTCTGTTAGAACGGAGGGGAAAGCTGCTTCTGAAAGAGAAAATGTACTGATTTTGGTTAGTTCAACCTTTCCCATCTTTCTGTCTTCCGCGTCTGGTGAGACCACAACTTCCAGCTTTCTTAGCCGCTGCACCATAGCTGCAGGACACCGGGCTAGAAAAAGGCTGATCCCGGGCAGGCTATTATGACGACAAGGTTCCCTCTTGTCCTCCATGCTCAATAACGGCAGGAAAACTAAAGCAGCGCAAAGCGCACGCCGATCCTCTGAGCTCCACAGGTCGCTCAATAAACGAAGCTTGTTCCAGGGCGCGGTCGAATTGCCCGCGGCAGCCCGGCTCCGAGGCATTTTAACGGAAGAAAGAGGGTGTCACAGCCGCGTGGGTGGAGACAGGCAAACCAGGTACGAGCTTCCTGTTCTGCCTCGTTTCCTTTAGCGAGGAAGGGCTGCAGTCGCCCTTTGCCCGGCCTGTGGCGGGGATGTCATTTCGTGTGACCGGCAGATGGATACCTGTTGCACAGGTGCGAAACCATGAAAGCCGCCCAGAAGCCGGGCCAGGAGCCGGTTGCATCTCTCCCTGCCCGGTCCTCTCTTCCCAAACTGCTCTCCGCCCTTTTCTATGGGACCTGCTCTTTCTTGATCGTTCTGGTAAACAAGACAGTGCTGACAGTGTACAGGTGAGATCAGAGGAGGAAGGTGTTGCGGCGAACCTGCTGGAAAGCGGAGCGGTCGGGCTTCAAATCAGCCCAAAGCTACGCCTGCCTTCCCTTCGTCCCTGTCTCAGCTGAGGGGGCTTTTCCCATCGAAAAGCGATCGGGATTGGAATGGTCCGTTGTCTTCTTTTCCCGCTTCCTATTTTCTTGAAGCGTCTTGGGGCTACCTCCTCGTTTTCTGGAGGATTTCTATGCGCAGCCTCGAAGAGAGAAATACTTCTTTAGGATTGTCTCCAGCTTTTTTCCAAATTTACCGGTGCATTTTTTTAAAAGGTGGTTTTGATTAGTGGCGCGAGAAATACGAGCTGCAGTCACATAGATTCTGGGTCGGACTCGGAAGGCTGAGTCCAAAATTCTTGCTCAACTCATAATACGCTTGAAGCAGACCGAGAGGAGAATTTGGACATGCATTCTTCAATCACAGTTGTTTAGCCAAAGCTTGACTGTCCAGATCTGAGTAATATTTTAGCTAATGGTAGTGAATAGATACATTTACAGTAAATTGATTCTTTCTTGCCATCTAGTGGCTGTCTGGAGTTTTGTAACCTGTAGTCCTTACCAACAGTAAGGGCTTTTGTGATGAAAACAAATATTTCATTTATTTTTACAATTATTTCATTACATCAATAAATTCAACATTAAGCCAATTTATTACCAGTCTACAATATTATTGTAACCCCAAAACAGGATCTTTTCCAGGAAATGTATCTCAAAGTGGTTACAGTTTACCATTAGTTGCTCTGGATCTCAGATCCAGGTCCAGAGTCCTGTGATTAGCCAGGAGGAATAATTTGTGTCATATATTTGAAAATTAATTACAAAGTTGGTAATTTCTACACAGAGGCTATAGAAGCTGAATGCCAGTGGACCATTAAAAAATCCTGAAGTACAAACAAAGTAGCTCTTATCCAAGCAGAAGAAGCATTTTTGCTAGCCATTTTTGGAGCCATAATTTTGCAGTTGAGATGGATACATCACACCAAACTATGTATGTGCTCCAGAAATATTTTTAATTCTTTCTGGCCATCTAGCAGTTACACCGATTCTTGTAGTCCAGATCTTGTGGCCCTAATTTCTTACAGGCTTACCACAACTCATGAATTTTCTATAATTGTTGACAGTTGTAATTCATGATTTATGATTTATTATGTTGTGTAAACTTGGCTTTTTTGCACAAATACATTTCAGACACATAGATACCCCCCCCCTCCAATTTATCATCCACATTAAGAATTTAAACCCTGCTCCAGCAGCAAGGATTCAACAACAACAAAAAAAGATAATAACTAGCCCAGATGAATAAGGACTTCAAGTTTGGCACAAACAGATCAAAGACCAAGTCCCTTACAAGCCAGGCCATATTTCCAGACAAGTCAGGATCCTGTGCAAGATTGTACAGTATATTGTGCTGTGGGAGGGCTCCAAGGCCAGTACAGTTGGATAAGAAATGTGATATTAACTCTGGCTCCAGCAGATGGAGCCTGCAGGCCTTTAATGAAACAGATTGGCATAAGAAAACAGGTCTATCAAATGGCACATGTATAGAATAGAGAAGAGTAGCTTCTTTGCAAGACAGACTCCTGGAATTGATTAGCAGCAAATATTCATGTTATTGGATCTTTATCTTTGTTGTTAGGTAACATTTGCCTCTTTATAGTCTGACACTTCACTTGCAGGTTTCCTTTTTTATTTTTTTCCTTTTAAAATAAACTTTTCATCATTCATTAATCAGTGTGTTGTCTGAGTACTATTTTTTTTGGTGTCATAATAGTTAAAGTTTACCACCAAATTCTTTATATACATCTATTCTTATTTTAACATTACAACCTAACGTATTGCCTGTTATAACATTTCTCTTCCTAAATTATTTAATTTTATACTTTTTATCCATATTCATTTTCTAACCCCCATATGTTATAATAATCAGATTCTTCCTTTCCTTTAATTGCTAGTTTTAATCTACACATTTCTGTACAATCTAATATTTTCTTAATCACATTTTCATCTTTAGGGATCCTATTCTTGGCATTTTCCTGGCTGTTTTTATTGTATGATCTTGTATAACCTTGATATCCACAGCTTTTTTAAAAAAAAAACATGCTCTTTATCATTTTGTTTCTCTATAACAGGGGTGTTGAATCCTGGCACTTGTGGACCTGTGAACCTTAACTCTCAAAATTCCCCAGTCCGTGATTCTTAAAGTTGCCAAGGTTGCATACCCCTGCTCTATTATTTTGTGTAATTAGAAATATAGGCTTGATTTGCTTCCAAAGTGCATATTGTATGGATTGCATTACATACAAGAAATCCATATGTGACTGTTGCGTTGGATAATCTTTTTTTAAAAACAAGTTACAGATATTTAACAATTTAAATTTTGATAGATTCTGATATGTGCATGTTTGCATATATGTGCCCCTTCTTTCTAAACTAAAATATACAATAAAATCACAGACTCACACAAATACATGCGTGCATAAACAAATGTCACTATTTTCTTTCTAGATTCCCATCTCCAATGTTTCTAGGAGTAGGACAGGTATGTTCTTAGATAAGTGATTAAATGGTATATATTTTAATTTACAAATATAGGTTTTCCAGTGGTTGAAAGATAAAATGCAGATGATTTACTTCCTCTTGACAGAGTTTTCTTTGCTTACACCCCTTTCAAGAGCTTTTATAAAGTAGAATTGTAACAGGGATGGGTCAAATTCTGGTGACTGAAACAATGTTAGTGTTTTGGAGGCTCAGAGAAAGGTAGGTGTCATGAAAACAAAATGAGCAGGGTCAAGATTTTCCTTGAGAGAGGGGATTTTTCTTTATTTTTGTAAACAATGCTAAGATTGTTTACAATCCTAGATTGTTTAGGATTAACATTTTTAAGCATGATCTAATTTTTTTGAAATCTTCACGGTTGAAAAAGAGCACAAAAATGTATGAGAACTCCCATGCAAGTCAAACTGGGGTTCTGTAGCCATAGGTGTAGTTTGCAAACTGAGTGTTGTGTGGGGTTATTAAAAACAAAGCAAACAGGTCTTCATAACCAGTACAGTATCTATAACCCACCGAAGCTGCATAAGGAAATATTTTGTTGCTGTGTGTGATTGTTTCCTTTTTCTTTTAGATGGTAACCACTATTCTCATCTTATATGTGTCAAAATTAAACAAGGTCATTCATTTTCCTGATCTTGACAAAAGCATCCCTACAAAGGTAAGAATGATTAACTCCTTGCATGGGTTTTAATATTGCCAAGTGAAAAAATGTTCTTAAATTCTTTTGGAGCATGCACCTGATTCAGTTCTGTGCTTATATAATCAACGTGTTAGGGCATTAATTCTCTAAGGTTCATAAGGAGAACTGTACTGCTTTTTTCCTAATGTTATTTACTTTGTTAGAAAGAATTCAGTTACTCAAACTAAGTCCATGGTGTTTCTTCAAGTTGTTCATCAGCATTTCCCTTATAATACTTATTGAAATATGCAAAATAATTAAGTATATTCATTTTTCCACTTGTTATGTTTGAATTCCAACCAGTCCATTTCCTTTAGTGTTCAGTCACCAAATTAGAGCTAAATTAAACATTAAATTAGTTGTTAATTTCTGCTCTAAATGCAAGGTGTGGGATCTAAATAGCTTGAAATAGATCTATACTAGTCTCCCTTTATTTATTTATCAGCACAAACATAACAAATGTAACAAAAAGGCAACAGTAAAAAATATTGGGTTTCTGTCTGGATGGTCTCTTGTGACGAGCCGAAGGACAGAGAATGGAAGTGTGACCTTCCTCCCATATTTGGGCATACCAGGGGTTGTGACTTTAAATATATGTGTGTGTGTGTGTGTGTGTATTGTGTCACAACCCCTGGTATGCCCAAATATGGGAGGAAGCATACTGCTTCCTTTCTCTGTCTATCAGCTCATCACAAGAGACCATCACGACAGAAAGCCATAATTTTTACTGTTGCCTTTGTTACATTTGTGTTGCATTTGTGCTGATAAATAAATGAAGGGAGACTAGTATAGATCTATTTCAAGCTATTTAGTTCTCATCAGCTAGCTAAAGTCAAAACCATAGAAATCATTTTATAGCTTACTCTGTTTGCAGTTGAGGTTCATTCAGCAAGTCATTTTGAACAATCTGCCTCATGCCTGGGATTTTCCCTTGTGGTGATGTCATGATGATGCCATAAGGGTAAGTCACAATGTCATTGGGATGGGAGAGCTGGAGTTTCCACGCCTGTGTAAGGAGGTTTAAGCAACAAAATTGTGCCACCATTTGTGCTCCTTAAAATGCTCCCAATTGGGAGGGGGGAATCAAAGGACAGGCCCAATCAATAGGTTAAAGCCCTACTCCTTTTAAACACTCCTCATAAAAATTAAAGGTAAAGGCTCCCCTTGCACCTATGTGCTAGTCATTCCCGACTCTAGAGGGTGATGCTCATCTCAGTTTCAAAGCCGAAGAGCCAGCACTGTCTGAAGATGTCTCTGTGGTCATGTGGCCAGGATGACTAAACACCGAACTGCTAGGTTGGCAGAAGCTGAGACAAGTAACAGGAGCTCACTCTATTACACGACACTAGAGAAAGTCAGGCCATTTTATGGTGAAGGGAAAACTCTTAGCATGTTTTGGAGTAACCCTCCTCGCCAAGGACTAAGTATTTGCAAGCAAAGCGTATGAGTTTAAAGTGTGAGAGTGGGATGGGGGCTCTTTTGGAGTGAGGGGAAAAGGAAGATGGAGAGATGAACACAAGCTGAGGCAAAACACAGGGTGGAAGAAACAGCTGTGAGTTCATGTCTGCCAAACTCCCCTGGCCCTTCAAAGAGGCCTGGCCTTGAAACAGCTCCCTTCCTTGGCTCAGAAGAAGGCTCTTCCCTACAAAAGGGATGCCAGCTGGACAGCAAGAAAGCTAGCTCTTGCCAAGGGAAAGGATTGCCCACAGTTTCTCAGCCTAGGCTACAGTCCCAGACTTGCCTGTCAGTGTGGGAGAGACCATAGGACATGCATTCCTATTTAAAGATACTTATCCATTCGTTGAAATTTCATGTAATAATTTGACCGACTGAAGCTTCAGAGGAGACAGCATTTGTTGTAAAGCTTTGTTCTTGAAAGCTTAAAAGGGAAAGTGTGAATCTCTCAATCTTCCTTCTCCTTGGTGGATGCAATATTTGCTTTCAGACTCTTGCACATTCTCTACGTTAGGGAGTCTCTGCCGCTCATTTTACCCTTATGGGGAATTTGCATGGTAGAATTGCTAGATTCTTTCCATGCATGATTATTATTGTTTTCCATTGTGTCTTCTTAAAAATAAACTCAGCAACATACACGTCAGTTGCTATAGCTTATGCATGTATTTGAATTGCACAATGATAATTGTTTCTGAATAAAAATCCAACCCACAAAATATTGCAGATTCTGGGGCTTGGGATGAAATGGGGTCTCCAGATATATTAGTTGGGGGGGAAACCCTCTGCTAATCTAATATTCAAGCTCTTGGGATTTTGGTTCTAGATCAGTTCTACGCAACCAAGATGTTTGTGACCATGCAATTATTAGGTGGCAGCACTTAGCTAAACTTGGTTTACCTCATAAAATAACCAGACTTTTTAGTGCTGAGATGAAGAATCAGTAAGGCTGGGAATTGGGAAAAATAATATAGATGAGGGAAGTAGAAAACTATTTCTCCACTGTAGGAAGTTAGTACCCACCTCTCTCCTAGGAAAATGAGATATTTTAGGAAATGTTAAAAGGGCAGAATATTTCCCCTAAAAGCAAGGCAGAAACTCTCTCTCACACACACACCCTTTGTCAATGGGCCATTAAGGCCTGAGCCAGTCTATTCTACATAACAAAGATCTACCCCTTCAGATTCAGACATGGCCCTCAGGACATGATAGGATTAGCACTCTACCCATCTAGCAACAGATCTCACCACATGGCACCTGGGATATAAAGTTAACTAAGACCCCCCTCCCTCTGGGAGTCTGATAGCCAGTGGGATACATTTCTTGTACAGGAACAGAAAACTCTAAAGGGGGGGCAGAGAGGGCATAAAACCAGGGCACTCTCAGCATCTCTTTCCCTTTTTCTTCAAGATCTTCAAGGCATGTGATCCCCTTTTTCTCCAGGACCTCAAAGCATGTGGTCCCATGCACCATTAAAACCCTCTTTCCAAATAGCCTCCATGTTTCCAGTGTCTTTCTCTCCACTTGGAACTGAACCCAGAAGAACATTTCTTCCAACACTACTGTTGCTAAGTAAACATCATGGACATAGCCATAGTCACCATGAATCTGGATGGGTTTTATATTTATGAATTCCAAGTGAATGCAAATGATAATCTTCATCTGCACACATGGCAACAAATGCCTAGAGAAAAACATTATATATGTTAATTTATTGTCATCATGATGAGTCCAATAGTTTTGTTTGGTAGTTTAAATATAATTTTATTGATATAAACAGGAGCAAGGTCATGCAAAGAATCAAATACTAACAAGTGATGTTCATTTATAAAGCCTGCTAATTTGTCTGTTTCTATTGGTGTTAAACAGCCTATGGTTTATGAATTAATTTGAACAGATTTCTTCCAGAGTGGAGTGAAATGGCATAATCTGAATGGTGCATTTATTTTATTACAGTTGTTTCCACTTCCTCTGATTTATATTGGAAATCATATAAGTGGATTATCAAGCATAGGCAAGCTAAGGTAAAGTCCAGGTGGTAAACCTAAACCGATAGTTTCTTCTTATTTAATCCTTTGTAAATTTCAAACCCCACCCCCCAAGACTGTTAAAAATAGAATATATTTTTGCACAAAAGCATCCTCCTGCCAAAGCATTGCTTTGGACATTCTAGTGTATAAAATCAGTTTATAAAGATAAGTGTTGGGCTTAGGAACTGATACCTGTAAAGAGACTTTACAACTAGTCATTCTACTTTCTATCCTTGTGTTTTGACATTTTCTTTCTCTCTTTTGGATGACCGATGTGTTCTTCATCTTTGACTGCTGAAAGTGGACATTGAAAATGGATGTTGATTAGACAATGGGCCATTCATCCTGTGAAAAATTTAGAGGGATGGTTAGAATATATTGCTTGAGGAGTCTGCTGCCTAAATAGAAAATTTTATGTCATGTAACAGTTTTAGTTGAGTCCAGTCTCACCCCATTGCTTAACAGATTTGTAGGTGAATCCCAATGTACAGGTTTGAATAGCTATATCAGTACATCAAGGAAGCATAACTAAAGATCTTGAGTGTAATTCAAGTAACATGGTATTTAGATTCTAATGCATACACTATCCTCATATTTGCTGATCTCACAAGCTTTTGCCAGTTATTTGTTTGCTGTCTGCATCAGGACATGCAACTGTGTGGAAATATCTGGAAAGGTTGCTAATTTTTCTCTTGGGCATGCACTGGTCATTTCCCACTCTGCTGAAAGAAGCACCCTAGTGTACTCATAAGTATGTGTGATTATTTTGGGCTTTTGGTAACTAGGAATAAATATTTGGAATTTGCATTTTGACTTAGACACCCCGTGGATTTCTAATTATCCATTAATCTAATACAGTAATATTAGGACATTCTTCTGTATTAATGGAACAGAATTCTTTATTGGCCAAGTATAATTGGACACACAAGGAATTTGTCTTTGGTGCATATGCTTTCAGTGTACATAAGGAAAATAAAATACATTCATCAAGAATAAAAATATACAACACTTAGTGATAGTCAAGGTTACTAATAAGCTATCAAATCGTACAAGGAATCAAATAAAAACAATATAAATTGAAAGATACAAGCAACATAGTTATAGTCATAAGTGGGGAGAGATAGATACTAGGAAGGAAGAGAATAATAGTAATATAGTCTTAGTAAATTATTGATAGTGTTGTGGGAATTAGTCATTAAGCAGAGTGATGGCATTTGGGGAAAACTGTCCTTGTGTCTAGTTGTTCTGGCGTGCAGTGCCCTATAACATCATTTTGATGGTAGAAATTGAAACAATTGATGTCCAAGTGTCCCTCCCAGCATGGGGGCTTCCAGTCCAGGTTAAAGAAGACTGTTTATTAGTTTCTGACTTCTGGCTCACCAAAATCTTTTCCATAGTTGCTTCGATTGTCAGCATTTAGATAGCTATTCGTGGAAAATACCATATCACTGACTACTTGAGAACTAATTTTAACTCAGTAAAAAGGAAATTACTGGAAACAAATTGTATGATACTGATGCCAAGTCTATTTTTTTTAATTCTTACTTCCAGCTATTCTACTGTCTAAACTTTCTTTGGTGTCAGACTGACATTTGGCTTTGCAACTGAGCATTTATTTAGTGCATTCTTAATGTCAGATGAAGCTGAGGATGAAAGTAGTAAAGATAGATAATCAGTCATGAGGGAGTTTGCTACTGACACAAACTGGTTACACTCACACACACTCTCTCTTTAAATACAGTTTGCCAATGTTTACAGTCCTGAGGAAGTTTACCATTCCTCTTACATTACTGCTGGAAATTATTATTCTTGGGTGAGTATTTGCCTCTCATTTCTGAAATACCACAATGGTTTATCGAGTCACATAGTGAACCAATGCATTTTGTTGACTAATAAGAATTTGAGGAGACGTTTTGAACTGCTTAAAATTATTTGGGCAAATAATTTCCAGTTTTCAGTTGTAGCTTCAGTTCAAGGCAGCTCTTCCCCTTTGTGCCTTTCTTCCACTGTAGTGTGATATTTTGGTCAAGCACAAATCTTTTTCTTGGCTCTTCCTTTTGCCTTTTCTTCTAAGCCACTGTTTTCCTGATTTCTGTTTGGCTGCCTTCTTTCTTTCCTTCTCTTAGCCACCTTGTCTCTTTCCTATCCTCATCCTACCAGTTCTGGCTTGCCAAAATTCAGATGGCCCCTAGAGGGCAGCAAGGGGTTTTCTGTTATGTTTTCTGTGATATTTCTGAAATGAACATCTAGTCATCCTGCAGCTGCTCCTCTTCCTTCTTTTACACACAAGGTCTTCCTCGTCTTCCTCTTCTATATTTTTCTTTGTCCTGCATTTTAGAAACTCCAGTACTTTCCCTGTAACTATATGGATATTCTGTTGACCTATAAACAAGCCTCAAAAATATTAAAAACAGTTTCCCCTCCCAAGAAAGTACAGATATTAGTATGTTGCGTTATCTATTAATTGCTTGCTGTCTCTGAGTAACTGAGTTTTTGATTCAGTTCCCAGGAATCAGTTCTATTGAACTCAGTATTTTTCCCTTCTTAGAATTTGACAGTATTTGTGAAGCACGTTGTTCCACTTCATAGACATTTAACAATAGTTTGTTTAGTGAAAGTTCAAAGTTACAGTAGCATTGAAAAAAGTGACTTATGACCATTTTTCATACAACTGTTGTAGCAGCCCCATGGTCACATGATTTACATTTGGATGCTTGATAACTGATTCATATTTATGACGGTTGCAGTGTCCTGGGGTCATGTGATCACCTTTTGCGACCTTCTGACAAGCAGCGTCAATGGGGAAGCCAAATACACTTAACAGCCATGTTACTAATTTAACAACTGCAATGATTCACTTAACAAGTGTAGCAAGAAAAGTCGTAAAATGGGACAAAACTCACTCAACAAATTTCTCACTTAGCAACATAAATTCTGGACTCAACTGTGGTCGTAAGTTGAGGACTACCTGTACTGCTTAATCTCTAGAAAGTTGTAAAAGTGAACACTGACTTTGATTGACTAATTAATTATTGAATGAGGCTGATTTAGGGGGGGGGGTTGCTATATATCAGATTGGGCCACCTAGTTCTGTACTATCTAGTCCTTTATTAAGAATTCCTTTTTTGGAACAAAGAATTGTTCCAAACTC
This sequence comes from Thamnophis elegans, assembly GCF_009769535.1. Lineage (NCBI taxonomy): Eukaryota > Metazoa > Chordata > Lepidosauria > Squamata > Natricidae > Thamnophis > Thamnophis elegans. The sequence continues at coordinate 85,431,149 of NC_045543.1, read as the reverse complement.
TTTCTGTATATACCAAGTGTTGTATTTGTACCATCTACATGTAGAGGCTTTAAATCCTTTGGGATGAAAATGTGATTATGTTCTCCTATGGATCAAGTAAAAACAAAGATGTCTCACTCCTTCTGGAATCTCAATGTCTTAATTCCTGAATATGCATTTAGAGAGATATCATTTATTTTTACAGGAAACGCTTTCCGCTGGGCATTATAATCAGTGTGTTTGCAATCATTGTGGGGGCCTTAATAGCAGCAGGGTAAGACTTTTCTTTAGAACACCTTACTTGTTTCTTAATATTGGCGAGAAATAATATTCCTTTGTAGGTCATTGTTTGGAAGAATGATAGATACAGTAACTATTTGTACACTGCAGTTTTCTGTAGCCGCCTTCTCCAACCTAGTATCCTAAATATAGGTGGCATTTCAACTCCCCAAATTCCCATCTAGCTTGGCCAATTGGCTAGGAGTTCTGGGAGATGTAATCATTGAACTTTCAGAGAACTATGAAATGGATAAAAGTGCTTTTGATCAACAATGACAGTAATTTGGAAATTATTTTCAGATGAACTCGACTGTGCTGCAAAACAGAAGAACATGCCATTGACTTTTCTTAAACAAAGATGATCCAAAATGAATTGAGTGACTCTTGCACAGGAGTTCAGAATTTGGAATGAACTGGGGAAATTATTCTAGCCTGTCACTTACTGTTAGAATCACAACGGCCCGAGTCCATTGTTAATTACACTGAAGCTCTTACAATAAATCATGCTTTATACTGTATGATAAAAGTGTCCTGGTAGATTGGAGAGTAGTAATAACAGAGCCCTGGGAGAACTGCAGTTTCTAGTATTTTTCCTGCCAAACCAAACAAATATATTTTCAAAGCAATTGAATATGAAACATAGCCCTGGTGGCACAGTGGTTAAAGTGCTCTATTGTAGGCAAACTGCCCACAGCCTGGAGTTCGATGGGATTCAAGGTTGATTCAGTCTTCAAGGTTGGTAAAATAAGGATCTAGATTGTTGGGGTCAATATGCAAATAATGCTTACATTGTAAACCATCCAGAGAATGCTATAAAAGACTGTGCAGTGATATATAAGCCTAAATGCTATTGCTATTGTTATGTTGAATGTTGAATGTTTATTTTATTTATATGCCGCCCTTTTCCCCTGAAGGGGACTCAGGGCGGCTCACAACTCAAACCAGGGAAGGGGGATACAAACAAAAAATTAAAACGACACAAAACAATGCATAATTTAAAACACATGACAGTCATACCATTCGAGACGGGGGCAACAATTCTTTAGCCCCAGGCCTGTCGGAACAGCCAGGTTTTAAGGGCTTTGCGGAAGGCCTGGAGGGTGGTGAGGGTTCGAATCTCCACGGGGAGTTCGTTCCAGAGGGTCGGAGCAGCCACAGAGAAGGCTCTCCTCCGGGTAGTCGCCAGTCGACACTGGCCGGCGGATGGAATTCGGAGGAGGCCTAATCTGTGGGATCTAATCGGTCTAGTGGAGGTAATTGGCAGCAGGCAGTCTCTCAAGTACCCAGGTCCAATACCATGAAGGGCTTTATATATTATAAAGGCTATAATATTATTATTTCTTGAGGTTAATGTGTGTGGTTTGTGCTCATATAGTAAGATTCTATGGAACTTCCTTCTTAATCTACCCAATGTCTTATCTCACTGTAATTTCAACATCTCCATCAAATATTTTATTTGTTGGTGTAATTGTTGTCTGCTTAAACTCTCACATTCGAAATCTACTTTAAATAGCAAACCAGCTTGTACATAATATATTTTACAAAATGACCAAGTGATGTTTCTCTAAGCTTTGAATCTTCTCAATATGTTTACTTTATTAAAAAAAAAAGACTAGAATGATTTTTTCCAGAGTTCTTACTTTGCAAGTTATCTCTTGTTTATAATATGGATACAATTTGGAGAGCAGACAGAATATGTCACTGCAAAGAAAACTGTTATTTAAATTTATGTTGTTTAAATTAGTCTATATTTCCATATTTTATTTTCCAGATCAGATTTAGCTTTCAGCATGGAAGGCTATGTTTCTGTTTTGCTGAATGATGTCTTCACAGCAGCAAATGGTGTTTATACCAAACAAAAAATTGACCCTCAGGTAATTGTGCAGATATTTTAGGTGTTCTTTGTCTTTGTTTAAACATGGGCTTTATAATTTTATCTATAGTTTTCATAGAGCCTCCATTAAGTCAACGTAAAGTTTAGATGTTGTACAGTTTTCTTAATACTCATAAAAAGCCTGATATATTGGAATATCTTTTAAAAAAATATTTGTAGACCATAAGTGTCTTTTCCCAAAGTTATAAATATTTTACTGTAATGTCTTTGTGAAGTTTTCATTCACTTTTATAACTTAAATACTGCTGTTTTGTCAATTATTATGTATTAAGTTATGTAGCTGACTGCTGTGCTTCATGTAAGCAAGGAAGCAATGATCTCATGGTTTAAAAAGTTGACAAATTGATATTTTAAAGGGAAAAAAATTGTATACACTCAAGTATTTGATTCTTGAAATTATATTTAATTAGTGTAATTTGAACTGAATTTGAATGCAAATTTAACTACGTTTTGTCCTGCCTGAGCCAACTTCCAGAATGTGATCACGAATCAAATGTCATAATCAATTTGAAAAAGGTTTTTCAACCCTGGCTTAAGCCAATTGCCATTCCAGACTCTGATAGTGGTACCTCATATTTCTATCCATACATATTGCTTCCATCTGACTACACATTTATATGAAAACATTCTTGCTATTGGCTCTTTGTTCTGTTTTAGTGAAGGATAATTAATTCAGGATGGTAATTCATTACCATACTGTTATTCTCACTAAATTTTCAACAAAGAATCTTATTTGATAAACAGTTTATATTACCCAGGCTTACATGCTTTCAAACAGAATCTTCAAGATTCATTTAATTTACTGACTTCTATATATGCTACCATAAATATCTCAGCACTGAATCCTTCAGGAACGTAAGAGTTCCTGACCATTTCTCAGATTATGTGTGTGTGTGTGTGTGTGTGTGTGTATGTATATGTATATGTATATGTATATGTGTATATTTGTTTATACAGGAACTGGGAAGATATGGAGTAATTTTTTATAATGCCTGCTTTATGGTAATTCCTACAGTTCTCATCAGTTTTTTCACTGGAGATTTCCAGCAGGTAAGTAGAGCTTAGGAACCAAACAGGTACAATAATGCTTTAATTGGCTTGGGTCCTAAATGTATATTTTTGGAATGATCATTGGGACCCTTTTGCTCATGAAGTAAAAATGTAGGATTTTGTCCTCTATGAGGTGATTGATTTTATAACATTACAAGTAATGGTTTAGTATAAGATATGAAACCTCATTTTGGTTAGGAACAGAACAGGAGATTATCAATAGCACCTAGACTTACATACTGCTTCAGAGTGCTTTATAGCCCTCTTTAAGTGGTTTACAGAGTCGGCATATTGCCCTCAACAATCTGGGTCCTCATTTTACCAACTTCAGAAGGATGAAAGGCTGAGTCAACCTTGAGCTGGTGAAATTTGAACTGCCAAATTGCATGTAGCCAGCAGACAATAGAAGTAATCTGCAGTACTGCACTCTAACCACTACACCACCACAGATCTCTTTTTAAGATTAAGGAGCAATATTAGTCTTCTATAAACTTTAGCCACCCATCCAGTGGTGGGTTTCGGATCCTATTGCAATTGGTAGAATGCAACTGGACCGTGCATCCATCGTATGCATGCAGCACATGCACAGCATGTGTGCAGCACGCGCATCCGTACTTACTGCCTGCGATGCTCTGTGATGGTTCCACGATACTCCAGCCGCTTGGCGGAGCGTTGCGCAGGCACCGTATGCTCCATGCGCTTGCACGAAAGCCCCGATCAGCTCAAATACTAGTAAGGAGCGCGGGTGGGCAGGTGGGCCCTCTGAAGCACCATACTGGAACAGTACCGGTATGCCCGTACCGGAGGCATACCAGTCGTATCCCACCACTGCATCCATCCTTTCAGGTTATCTTGGCTGTTATTTGGTATTGACTGAGAAGAACTATTTTTCTCTGAGAACCTTCATTCAAACATTTTTTATTCTTCTGTTCATTTGTGTCTGATACTCAGTGATTCCCTGGACATATTATCCCTGCAGTGTCCCTGGTAAGGTTTTTCAGATGTGGTATGCCATTGCTTCTTCCTAAGGCTGATAGAAAGTGACTGGTCCAAGGTGGAACTAGAACTCACAATCTCCTGGTTTCTAGCCTGATACCTTAACGCTATACCAAATTGGCTCATTTAAACGTTGCATGGCTACCATTAAATGGCTACCAACTATTTGGGAGTTGTGGCATGGAGTTGCATGGAGATGTCATGTGCTCTTAATGGTTACTTGTGAAGTCTGTGGGAATCTGCATGCGTGTGTCTTGGGAGAGAGAGACAAAAACCCTCAAAACCAGTAATTAATGATTTACAAAGGAAAGGAAATCTGTAATGTGAAGCAGTGCCAACCTGTTGGAAGCCAGCAGAACAACACGGTGTGGTTTCTAAAAATCAAGCAGTTTCCCCTCCCCTTTTAAATTCAATTATTTTTGTGAATTGGATTTTTCAATAAAAAATTGATATTTTTTTATCTCTAAATATATCTAACATTTTATCTTTTTTATTTGTACAGGCCACGAATTTCCAGCAATGGACAAATGTTTTATTTATCTTCCAGTTTCTTCTTTCTTGTGTGCTAGGGTAAGGGATCTTGGGCAAATAATCAAGTAATGACTGGCATGAATTTGCACCTTGGAAATCCTCCTTCTGCATAATTAGCAAAGTAAGATAAGCTAAAAAGAGAGAGATCCAATTGATTCCTGCAGTGTTCTCATAGTACAACTTTTGTATCAGGCTGCACAAGATTTTAAGAATTATCTCTTTTATTAAAGAGCAAAAATAATTTCCCCTTGTTCTCTGATTTTTTTTTCAGTATAGCTTGCTTTGGGACATTTTCAGTGGCCACGTCAGTGAAATTAGAACAGGAGTCCCTTGATAATGTTGCACATTTTAAATCCTGCAAATCATGTGATAAAGTTTCCAGAGGATACTTGGTGCCGTATAAAAATGATGGAGTCAGTAGAAGTTCAGTTTTAGTTTGTCTACTTTTATATTAAATCTTCAAATGAAGCAGGTTTTAGATTATGCTTAGGCTATTTTAAATACTGAAACTCAACATAAAATAGGGTAGTGAGCATCAATGTAGAATTATGGCATGTATCATTTGTTTATTTGACAAAAAGCAAGAAACCAAGTTATGCAGTCCTTTTTTGTTTTTTAATGCTAGGTTTCTTCTGATGTGTTCTACAGTTCTCTGCAGCCATTATAATTCTGCTCTAACAACTGCAGTAGTTGGTGCTATAAAAGTAAGTAAGCAAAAGGGGTTGATATTAGATAACAGTAGCTGAATATACTACATTACAATCGGGTGGGTTGCTGTCGGTTGTACTACAGGGTTGCAATGCGTGTGCAATGCACGCCCGTGCTCACTTTGCTCGCATACACGCTGTTCAGTGTAAATTGTTCAAAATGGCAGAGGCCCAGCGGCAGCAAGGAAACTGGTTCGGGAGTGTGGCAGACCTGGGTCGCTGCCAGTTCTGTGACCCATGCCTGAATTCCACTATCGGTTTGGCCAAGCCGGCACAACCCTCCTCTGATAACGCTACTACACTGTTAATCTGGATTGTTTGTTTTGGCTTTAGCATAATGTATGAATCCAGTTATGGGTTGTATAGCATGGTCTATAATTTGGCACTAGATCTGAACTAGGTTGCTAAGAATGTTAACCTCTAACTATAAACTATGAACCATAGTTAAGTACGCATGTAATGTTGAGCCCAGCCACCACTAAAACTAACTGCAAAAGTCCTGTGTCTTGACTACAGTTTTGACCTATGACTGTGTGTATTAATGTCTTGGTGGAAGTTTTTGTAGGCTAAGAATAATTTATCCAGTTATATTCAGTTCAAAGTTACTTGCAGAGTCATTTTTATCAAGTGATTATCAAGTGGAGGACAGGCCTACTTCAAGACGTAAGGGTTTAAAACTAGATAGAGGACAGTATGGATACTGCAGCAGATCAACCAGTGAGATATATTTGCATTCAAAGAAATATGAGCCTCTTGGCTCAATACCCAGAGGTTAGATTGCCTGCCTGTCCTGTCCTCGACCTAGTTTCTTATTTACTTTCAAGTTTTCAGATATTCAGATAAATGACTGAAGAGGGCTCAGGACAGAACAGTATAGTAGATTTTCCATCTTCCACTACCCGTGAAGTCATGAAAGATCAGGATTGTTTTTTCCTAGTTGTTACCTTATAATTTGTCTAAAGGCATTAGAATACTGAAATAAGATTTGCATGAAATGATATGGCTTGGTTGGTAGCAATCAGTGGTGGGATTCAAATAATTTAACAACCAGTTCTCTGCCCTAATGACCAGCTGGGTAGGAGTGGCTTGGTGGTCATGTGACTGTGTGGGCATGGCTAACTCAATGTCACTCAGGTCAATGGGCGCTTCGCCTTAGTTGTTACAATGTAATAAGGGTTAACCAGAGAGGCAATTTCTGTAAGCAGGGCAATAAACATTAGGCTAGAAACAACACCAGAATGTTTCCTTCCTTACAGGATTAGCCCTGTAAAGTGGGAAAGAAAACAAAATGAGATTTCCGGTTCTCCGAACTGCTTAGAAAGTTAACAACTGGTTCTCCTGAATAGGTGCAAACTGGCTGAATCCCACCACTGGTAGCAATGTACCTACTGTCCCTTTCCCTACCAATTCACCTACTGTGTCTGATGCTTGTTTACAAGCGTGTTACTCAGATGCGGGATAGTCTGTTTTAGCCTACTACAGCAAAGCACTGAAAAATGGTATAAACAAGCCATAGCTGTGTTTAAAGGTAGATGGAAGTAGCAAGTATTCTAGGTTCAGGCATGAACAATAAAGAAACTAAGACTTGTTACTAAGTAGTTAAGCCCTTCAAAAAAGAGGAGTCAATAGGTGCATTCATGCTAACCATGCTTTATAACTTATCATAGTGGGCATTTGTAGCAATTACACACCCTGCTTTTTCTTTATAGAATGTGTCTGTTGCTTATATTGGCATGCTGTTTGGTGGAGATTACATGTTTAATATGTTGAACTTCATTGGACTCAATATCAGGTAAGGGAGTTTTGAAAAACATGTCATAGTCTCAAGCAAGTTCATTATTTTATTATTGTATCTATTTTTTCTTCTTCCACCTAGCATGGCAGGAGGGCTGAGATATTCATTCTTGGCAATACGAGGACAGAACAATCCTGATTGCCCCTCCATAGATGAAGAAAAAGCAACTCCAGGTTCCAAGAGCTGACTGAAGCAGACAACATGAAAAATTACAAAGATGCCAATTTAGGCAAAGATATTTCCTTAGACAGAAGATCATAACTGAAACATATAAAAATGCACCTGAAAATACACGTCCTATATTAAAACAATCTTCAATGTACACAAAATAGTTTGCAACCTTTTGAGTTTCCAAGAATTGTTCATGATTAAAAATCCAAAAAAGAATATTAAGGGTATATAAAATGTGACTTTTGTTTAGGCTATGTCTGCACCAAGCTTCAAATGGAATGTGAAATGTTTTTTTGCAGACATTCAAGAGCATTCTGTCTGGTACAAAAGTAGCATTAATTAGCCTGTACCCAAAATTTGCTAGGAAGTAGAAAAGAACAAATATTTGTTGGCCTCCCTTTTTGAAATATGGTAGAAAAGCTAGCTGCTAAAATCAAAAATAGAAACAGCAGACTGCTAATGTAATTTGTAATTTAAACTAACTAGCAAGTTTTGTAATAGATGGCAGGGGTCAAGGAATCTTCACTGAGAATCTATAAGATTGACCAATTTAAATGAGCCTTCAGTAATCCAGTCCTGTTGATACCATAGATGTTGATATAAATATAACACTGTCTATGTTTATGGATCCCAGCCATTTTCTTTATTTTGACTAGCTCTGGATTGTAGGTTGCAAAATATTGGTGACTCACTAATCTCTTGAATATGCCTCCGATTATTAGAAAGATGAGACTTGTCCATGTCTCAAAGCAAGGCATTGTATGAGATGTCATTCTAATTGCACCAAGCTTGATAATCTACAGGAAATATAAATGTGTTATTTGGAGAGACAGAAATAGTCTTCCTAAATCAAGTGAGACTTCCCAGAAAATTACCCATTCTATTTAAAAGCCAACTATGACCTCATAAACATTCACACCAGTTTGTCAATCTCTAGACCTCTTGTGGCAACCAGAGACTTCTGATGCGTTGCCCATTGGGTAATCTACAGATTGAGCATACAAAATCGGTACCTAAAGTAGCAAATACAGGCTCCCACTTAATCTTTGGTTCTTTATTTCCATGAATATCATTGTGAAATCAAAGCTGCTTCTTTTGTTTTATAATCATGGATGGGTCATCCAAATTTCAGCTGTTGAATTAAGTACAAAAAGCCATGAATGACCAACAGGAGAAGTCACTTGTGATCCTATAGATCTAATAGACTCTAAGCTATAGTTAGAGTTAGTGAAAATTCTATTTTGAAGCTTCTGGATTCTCTTCCCTCTATAATGGGTGTCAAACTCAAGACCCATGGGCCAGATGCAGCCTGTGGGTTGCTTAGATCTGGCCCACAGTGCCAGCCTAGAAATAGCAAAGAACCATCCCACGGTCCCTTACTACTGAAAATGGGGGAGGTGGGGGGCATTTTGGCTGCCAGAGTACTGCAGGAGGCTGTCCAGGCTCAGAATGGGGCATAGGAGAGCCACACATGCCCCCCATGCCCCTTTGGCTGTCGGAATGCTTCCTATGGAGTTAGTTTCTTGATCTGGTCCCTCATAGGGTGATCAAGTAAATCAAATATGTATTTAAAAAAACAAAATCACAGAAATGTATGCCTCTCTATTTTTATAAGTGTATAAAAACCATGTGTGTGGAACTGCGGTCCCGTGTTATGCCCACCATGACCACACCTACTATGATCACACCCATCCTAGCCCCCCCCACGGCCCTCCAAGGTCAAACACAACCATTATGTGGCCCTCAATGAAATCAAGTTTGACACCCCTGTCCTTTAACAATGGTCTCTCAACCTTGGCAAATTTAACATGGGTGGACTTCAGCTCCCAGAATTCCCCAGCCTGCCAAGCTTAAGATTGCCACCCATTTTAACTCTAGGATCCACCCATCTTAAAGTTGCCAAGGTTGAGAAACATTGCTGTATAACATAGGGATTTTAAAAAGGAGATTGGGAACAAAAATCTTAAAAAAATGTACCATGAAACAGATGTTTCTTATACCAGAACAAAGGTGAGCAGCTATGGCCCCTTTATGACTTGTGGACTTCAACTCCCAGAATTCCGCAAGTGATAAATTCCCCTTTATCACTTGTGGACTTCAACTCCCAGAATTCCTGAGCCAGCATGGCTGGCTCAGGAATTCTGGGAGTTGAAGTCCACAAGTGATAAAAGGTCCATAGTTCCCCACCCCTGTATTAAGGGCATCACCCCTGTACCCCACCCCTTTCCCTGCATATAGAAAAGTACAATATATTTTTCCACATAAAAAACTGCTGCTCAAAAGAGTTAAGAAGTAACGACATGCACTTTGATCTGCTTCGGTTGGTTGTTAGGAGCAAATGCCATGACATCAAGCTGCTTGTGCTGTTCCCTCAGTGCTATATTTTTCATTGCTAAGTTTTTCTGAACTGGTCAGAGACAGACAGGAGACGCCTTGCCATCCAGTTCTCTCAGCTCAGGACATGGGACCTTGGGAACTATAATGAATTCTTGTTGAAAAGCAGGCTGTTCAGAAAAAAACCCTGCTGTTTGATCTTTCTGTTTTTGCCTCTCCAACCTTGAGAAGGACTCTTATGATTATAGAGCTACTTAATATGAAGAATTGATATGAACCTCAATTTTTTTGTAATAAATTATGCTAACTGGCCTATTGATGTTTTTTATCGTTTCGATCTACTCATCAGATAAATAAATAGATTTGACTCAACCTTTGTTTTAAATGAGATCCTGTTTTTGTAATAGAATTACTGATGTACTTAAAAGAACTATTTTGGAGAAACATAAACTGACCCAGAATGTTTTTTTTTTAAACTTTATAGTAATCATATTATATGTATAACCATAAGGATGCAGGTATTTATGTCCACCTTTGTTCTAGGCAAGGGGACAAAACAGGAAATGTCCAGTGGACGCTTGCAGTTATCGTGGGTATAAAATACTGAAATAGAGTATTAGCTGTTGATTTTGGAAAAAGCCTGCTTGAGCACAGATCTTTTTCGGCATCTTAAGGCTTTGTTAAAGTAAAATGCTATCACAAGCATTCTTGATCTGGCATAAAGATTTGTGCATATACAGGGTGTATTAAAAGTCAGCCCCAGAGGCCAGCCACAATGATGTATCAATTTTATTTTGATTTTCAGAGGAAATGTTAGGAACATTTGAATTCAATGTGTCAAATGTGTACGGGCAGTGGTGGGATTCAAATATTTTTACGAACGGTTCTGTGGGCGTGGCTTGGTGGGCGTGGTTTGGTGGGTATGGCAGGGGAGGGATACTATAAAATCTCCATTCCCACCCCACTCCAGGGAAACGTTACTGAAAAATCCCCATTCTCTCCCGATCAGCTGGGGCTTGGGAGGCAAAGGATAGATGGGGGCAGGGCCAGTCAGAGGCGGTATTTACTGGGTCTCTGAACTACTCAAAATTTCCACTTTCGGTTCTCCAGAACTGGTCAAAACCAGCTGACTACCACCTTTGTGTAAGGGGTGGTTAGAGAAAAAACCAATTTGAACATTTAATATAATTTATATAATAAATTGTCTTTGTGGTTGACTTTTGGTGCACCCTCTATGTGTATATGCATATCAGTGCTGTGGAAAGAGTGGGAGGGAGGGAGGGAGATTGATTTGTATCATAGGAAGTTCTTGACTTACAACTATTCATTTGAAGTTACAGTGGCACTGAAAAAAGTGGCTTATGACTCATTTTCACACTTATGGCTGTTGCAATATCCTTGTGATCAAAATTCAAGTGCTTAACAATTGGCATGTATTTAGGACAGTTACATTGTCCCAGGGCCACATGATCACCATTTGTAACCTTTCCAGCTGGTTTCTGACAGACAAAGTCAATAGGGAACGCCAGGTTCACTTAATGACTGATTGATTAACTTAATAACCGCAGTTATTCGCTGGACAACTGTGGCAAAAAAATGTCATAAAATGGGGCAAAACTCACTTGCTGGGCTTAGCAATGGAAATTTGGGGTTCAATTGTGCTCATGTTGAGGGCTACCTATATGGCCATCTTCTGTGTTTGCATAAATAGCTAGTAGCTGAATGAGAATAATGCATTGAATTATAGACCAGATTTTGATCACTCTCCTGCCTGTTGGCACTGTTGGGAACATTAGGGCTGACTTATTTAATACACTTCTTACATTAATGTGTTTGACCTAGGATAGAATAGTGGCAATAGTGCCTTTCAGATTTCCTGTCTTTGTGTCCAATTGATGGGTGTCACTTGTGGAGCAAGAAAGAGTTGGGGTAATTGTATTTTTTCATTGGGTGTTTCTTGGGAATCTGCAGCTTGTAATCACCAAAACACGTAACTAACTAACAAGAAAAAAACAAAACAATACGAGGGTTTCCCCCTTAGTGAACATTTACCCATATTCTAATTTGAACTAGAAGGACAAAAGGTTAGAACAGCTACACACGCTGGCCACGCCCATTCCTGTTTTAGCGAGGGGGGGGAATCCTGATATGTTATATGACGACGTGTGTTTGGCAGCCCTGCTATAGACAAACACTTGGGATTGCAACCAACGGCTGAAATCACTCACAACTCTCTCTAGTTTATATTTGGTTTCTGTTAGTTTTTATTTCTTTATGGACTATTTGGCATTATACTTCTTTTAATATCCATTTCTGGAGATACCAAAAATTGCTGTTCACACAAATAGTGAAGTGAAGCTCTGAAAAATATTTTTTTCTAAGCTGGAATTAGTTATTACATTCTCATCATTCTTTATGGAAACAGAACATTTAGGTTTAATAGCTTTATGGTTCTAGATCTTATCTCTGTTACAAAGTACTCAGACATGGTGAAGTTCCATGACAGTTTCTTCTGGGGAAATTTTGGAAAATACTTCTTCTAATATTTAATTTCACTGCTCTTATTCTACACTTCAGGATTACAACCCGTAGATGTATTGCATTAAACAACTTAAACATATTGAAATGTTTTCATTAGTGACTTAAGGCAATCAAGTAAATCACTTTCACTTTGTACTTAATAAATACATAAATTTAGCACGCATGAACCAGAGAAAAGAAACATAATTGAATATGGAAGCACTGCTATTTGCTCCAATTAGAAGAGGAATGTGACTTGCTTAATTCATGGAAGTAAGGTTTGTTTATGGCTTGTAAATATTTATCAGGGCCAAAATAATAAATGAAAAAAGCTGAGCATTGTTTATGTGTGTGGGCACACATATGCATGCGATACCTGCACATCTTTTAGGCAGGAGCTGAATAGCAAAGAATGCTCTCCATAGAAAGGGCTCATCCCCATTTGAAAAAAGTGAAGGTAAGAAAACTAGAAGGAAGCTATATTATGCATTTCGTTAAAAGATAAGTGGATAAATTTTTTATGTGCTCTGTTGCACAGACGTGGGGAAGAGCAAGAGGGTGAGTGCATTTCTGTGCTAATGGCTAACTAGAGTGAAAAGGAATGTAAGCAAAAAGTAGAGGGAAATGTGGCTTCATAGAAACAATATGTAATATGTACTGTGAATAGGCTATATAAAGGGTAAATCAGTGGTGAAATTCAAAATTCTTTACTACCGGCTCTGTGGGTGTGATTTGGTGGGCATAGCAGGGGAAGGATACTGCAAAATCTCCGTTCCCTCCCCACTCTCAGACCAGCCAGAGGTAGTTCTCCAAACTTCCTTGCCACCGCTGTTAAGTGAATCGCTGCAATTGATATAACTTAGTAACACGGTTGTTAAGTGAATCTGGCTTCCCCATTAACTTTGCTTCTTAGAAAGTCCCAGAAGGTGATTACATGACCTTGGACATAGCAATAGTCACCAGTATGAACCACTTATCAAGCATCTGGATTTTGATGACATGAACATGGGGGTACTACAAAGGTTGTAACTGTGAAAAATGGACATAAATCACTTTTTTCAGTGCCGTTGTAATTTTGAATGTTCACTAAATGAAGCACTCTAAGGTTTGCATTGTTCAATAATGGGATTCTTGAGCATTTAAGCAGTGCGAAGCCAATAACTGTAATCTAAATTGCATTTCTAAAGGTTTTTTTTTTTTTTTTTAAAGATGATAATAGTGTGAAAACATGTTGGAAGACAGAAATACAGAGGGATTTTGGTTTACTAAGATTGAAATGACTACTTGTCTAGTTCCAGCACTGCTGGGGTTTTATGGTTTCATCTATCTGACTTCCTGTGTAGTTTCCTTTTAGTTAGTAGCTGTCCAAATATTGACTATTTATACTGTGACAGAAGCTTCATATAATCCTTATCTGGAAAAGCAAAGGGGAAAAATACAGCCCACCACTCCATTTTTTAACATAGTTAGGAACAGACAATCTGTGTGCAAAGGACTGCTTAATAATATGATGTTGGGTTGTTTTCAATTACTAACATAAATTAAACTACTCATAAGAACTCTTGACTAAAGTATAGCTCTGACCCTTGCTTTAACCAAGAGTGTGCGATTAATAAACTATAGGATATTCTTTATTGGCCAAGTGTAATTGGGCACACAAGAAATTTGTCTCTAGTGCATAACCTGTCAGTGTACATATAAACAATGAAGTGATAAATCATAAGATACGAATAAGAGAAGGTAATAGGAAAAATGAGAAGGTTAATAGCAATACAACCCTACTACATGGGTAGATATCTTTAGGCATAAGACATTGCCTAAATTGGGAATTAGGTGTTTAATAGAGTAATGGCATGGGGAAAAACAGTCTTTGTGTCTAGTTGTTTTTGTATGCATTGCCCTATAGAAACATCCAGAGGGGAGGAGAATAGCTATAGGAAAAGCATAAATAGTCCTGTCCATTAAAAAAAATATCCTCCTACTGTGCTCAGAATAATAGGGACAGAATTGCAGGCTAGAGGGTTACCTGATCCAGTCTATGATTAACAGATCCATTAGCATCCTCTTTTCCATACATCAAGTGAATGTTGTTATCACATATAAGCACATGTTTTTTTAATGCCTTTGCCTAAATAATGGGAAGATTACATAATGAAAGAAAATTTAATGTGGGAATTTGTTGCAAGGCAAAACTTCAGTGTTACTGAGTGAATGAAATGCAAGTCAGAATCTCTGACCACTTTTTAAAAATTAAACTGAAAACAAAGAAGGAGAGAAAATGTAAGGTTTTCCCTCATTGTTGTCAAAGTGTGCTTTTTCCAAAACCCTGAGGCAGCAGAAAAGATTGGTTCAGTAATTGGATTGTATTATTGCAACATGTTCTACAAGGGGTTATCCAAAAACTTCAGATCAACCCTAGCAAAATAGAGTGATTTGGGGGTATGTCTATGACTACCCAGGATCTGATAATTTTCCTCTTTGATCTGTGACAATATTGTATTTCCCCTGATGGAGCAGATGAGTACCAGGGTAGGGCAACCTTTGCACAGATGCCAAACCAAAGTGGTGGGAAATTTGCAAATATAACAAACGCTCACTGAACCTTGGAGATTTACATTGTTTAAACAGAGAATGCAGTGAATTTATGAATGCTAATCTTTGTCAATCCTATTTTACATACTTTATTGCAATGTAATCTATGTAGGAAGGTCATATTTTAGAAGAAATATGCTAACTTAATTTTATTCAAAGGTCAATTTGCTAGAATAAGCTCCTGAGAAATATTCTTCTACAAACATATTTATTGAAGATCTATTTAGTTTTTGCTTTGTCTCTTAAATACATCTACAATTATATACAGGAAATACTTATATATTCTAAATTCTATGGCATTGAAATTGTAAAGATTTGCAGAGTTTTGGGACCAAGATGGACTGCCTGTAGTTTAAGGTCAACCAGAGCTGTGTGGTGTGCTTATCCAGTGCTACATCAGTTTTTTCTGGATAACGAAAAATACTCAGGAATGGCTGCCCATCTTCAAAATTTAAATTTTTTGACTGATTCTGCCCTCATAATTGACATTCTAAATGAGATTTCTCTTCTGTCAAATGCTCCGCAAGGGAGAAACACAGACATCATCAAGGCTGAAAATTTGGTGTTGTGAACAATTAAAGCATTTGAAATGCTTAGACAAGGAAAGGGCTAATACAAAAAAAAGGTTGATGGAATGATAACTTCTGAAGCCTTCCAAAATATAACATTTGTTCAAAATCAATTATTTGTTGCACTTCCTTGTGAAAAACTTTTGGAAAGCATCATCACCAATTTGAAGAAAAGGCTGATGGATTGCAAACATCTAAATACAGGCAGCCAATTGTTAAATGCAACAAATTCAGTAACATCGACTTGGCCATTCCCATCCAGTCACATGACTGCCAAGCCACTCCCACCCAGTCACATAACCGCCAAACCATGCCTACAAATTAAGCCACACCCACAAAATAAGCTACACGCACAGAAGCGGTAGTAAAAAAAATTGAAACCCACCCCTAGTTGGGACTAGTCAATGAGTTGGGATCAGTCACACCTTCCTAATCAAATCTTGAATCTTAGACCATATAGATTTTACAGAGCCAAAGTAACTTCAAAAAATTAGCTCCACTCTCAAAGAGCATAGACTCAGAATTCCAAACCTCTTTCCCCACCAGCATGGAATTATTATAAGGAGTGCCCAGAATGGAAAATGGGCATCAATTTTGATCAGAAAAAATAATGTTCTGTTACCTTGCCAGAGCCTGATTTACTGGTAACTTGTTTTCAATTTATTAAAAGCCACAACCCCATGCACAATGTGGAAAATCTAATAATGGATGTTTCCAAATAATGCTTATCAGGTCTTTCTCCCAAACTGGACAAATTCTAAATATGTGGATTTCATATCCAACATTTCTCAGCAATTGCCAGGCTGACTGGAATGGAAAAGCACAGATCTAGAAGTTGCCAAAATTGGAGAACATTGTGCTAGGCTAGTGTTTCTTACATTTTTCTATCTCAGGACTCCTTCCCACTTTTAAAAATAATGGAAGACTTCAAGAAAGCTTTTGTACGTATGGATTATGTTTATCTATATTTATCAGTATTAAAAATTCAAATTGGTGCATTGGCTGCCACTACCACTTTTCACAATTATTTGATGGGATTTTAATATTTGATTATTTTTCAACCTAGGCTGGCAAATAGTTTTGGATCCATGGGAGGATGTTGGGGGACCTCCAGAGGTCATAAGACCCCACTCCAGATGATGGAATTTAGCAAGAACAGGCGAGGAGGCAGAATTTTTGGATCTGCAGTATGCTTAAAGATACATTCCTCCCAAAAAGCATCCTTTCAACAAAACCCCACTATGCTGTAGTTGTAGCATTTCAATATTTTTACGAATGTCTTATGGTTAATGGTGGAGATTTGAAAAACTTCCATCTGGCTCTTGCAGGATTTATGGAAAATGGTATGTATCTTGTCAATATTTTGAAGAGGTTTGGTTGCTTGATGTCCTTTATGGAGTCATCCAGCACAAGTTGGAGCCAATGGTTCAAGCAGTGCCAGATGACAATGTTTGGGAAGTCTTTAGCTATTCTGGTGCTCACTCCAGACTTTCTCCCAAGCATAATGCTGTCACCATCGGAACAGAATGCTATTAAATGTTTTTGCAGATATTAGGTGGTAAACCCAACTTTATGTAAGCTTCCCATCACTGAAGAACATATGGTCTCCACATCTTGTTTGTCCAATTCCACGAGCTCAACAAAAATGGTTGTTGGGCATTCTGAATCCTCAACTTTTACAAAAACTATCCCAACTGGTTTCATTGATAGTGTTGATGCTTCATCAATGATCAAATACACTTTCAGATCCTTTGAAATAATGCTGGTAAACATGTTGGTTTTAATTTCTTTTGCAATGAAATCATCTGTTTTCACTGCGGATCTCCGTGAATGCACGCCTACTCCCAAATCTACTCCAATTGCCATTAGCAAATCTATCTGTCCTTCAATGTCTGAGAATGGTTTACATCTTTGTGCCAGATTGTAAACTGTAAGAAATACTGTGCAAATAGTAGATACATGTTTTTCAGTTGACTTATCTACTGATTTTGTTATAGGATCCTGCTCCCATTGTTTAATGTTCTCTCTGCAAATGGTGTGTGATTTTGATTTAAAATGTTCCTTCATTTTTTTTTTCCTGAGAGATGCTTGCTGCACCTCCTTACTTGTTCCTGCTGCCTCGATCTGGAAATTTTCCATTCTCTGGAAACATGAATGCCTTTCTCTAATGAGAACCTGTGTTTCGCACAGCACTCACAACCTAACTTTTTGTCAGAAACTGCTAGCCCATCATACTTCTCCTGGAAGTTTCTGTATTGCTGCAAACTCCAGCAGTTAAGAAGACCGGGAAGACTTTCAGTTGAGGAGATGGACTTGCTGCTTTCTCCAACTTCAGGTAGTGGTGCTTGTGGTGCTGGTGACTGTTTTGGATCAGCTGATTGTTTCTGTCTTGGTTTCTTGGTAAAGAAAACGGTCATACTCTGTTGCCTCTTGTTCATCCTGTTAAATAATACTAACTGCAAAAGAAATAAAACAATATTGTGCTTTGGACTTGATTGTGGTTGTAAGCTGAGGACTACAGGTAACAGAAGGGATCTCTGTTTTCACCCAACAATGTACAGTCTTTTCAGCAAGGATGTCCCCCAACAAACAGGAAATATATAGTTTTTCATCTAAGAAGTTAGATCAAGAAGAAGGAATGTCATAGGTAGATTCACAGAGCAATACAGATTTCTTTTTCTGAAATTTATTCCATAGTTCAAAAAACAGAAATATATGAATTAGGTTCAGTACTTAGGTCAGTACAAGTAGTTATTCAAGAGTTCGTGGTGTCATGGTTAGAAGCAATGGTAAAGCAAGATATGGATTTAAAACCAGAAATATTTTTTTGGCAGCAAGGAACGCCTCAGCCACTCCCCGGCCTTGGATAGACCATGAAGCCCACTGACACTCTCGATAGTTTTTTGCCACCCCCCTACCATCCGTGCCCCATGAAGTTGCAGCCAAGGCCTGCATAGGTTTACTTACCTTTAGGCAGCCACAGGAGGAGGCAGCAGTTCCATTGGGGCACAGCAGGCAGTACTCAGGAAGTCACCAAGTGATGATGCGAGGCGAGGCCAATAACAGTAGTGGGCCGTGTGGTGACTGCGGTATATACGGTATAGGGCTCTCAGATGTGGAGCGATCGGCAAGCCAGTGAGTCAGTGAGTGGTGGCCAGGTGGGCAGGCAGGGCAAGCATGGTGTGGACAGGCAGAGCGTGAGAGCGAGCAAGGAATGAGCAGCCACCAGGCATGCGGGGCGAGCGAGCGGGGACAGGCCAGAGGACTGGACCAGTTCAGGGGTGTGGCCAGTCTGCTGGTCCTACCAGTTCAGAGAGCCAGTCCCAATTTTACTAAAAGTTTGGCCAAACCAGTCTGAACCGGTAGGAACCCACCTCTGGTCCCAGCACATGTTTAAACACTCATGCGCTTCTCTGTTCAGGAATAGTCATAAACAAATTCATATTCTTACTGTGCTCCTTCTGAAGTATGTACTTTTGGCTTGTCATCCACAGTCGTAGTTGTAGTAATATTAGTAGTAATAGTAATGCTAATCTTTCCATTTGAAGGAAAGGTGACATATAGATTGCAATCCTATATTTGCCATCTAATGTATTTAATGGGATTTATTATTGAATAGAAGATTGCTAAAGTATGCACTAAATAATGTTGCCCGAAACAACAGCAAATTCAATGATGATATATAAAAATCTTAAGACAAATTCCTTGTGTGTCCAATCACACTTGGCCAATAAAGAATTCTATTCCATTCCATTCCATTCTTTTCTATAGGGTTAGTGAAATTTATAAGCAAGGAGATAACAGTAACTCTCAGTAACAAATTGAGAGACCAGATCAACACCATCAGATGATGTGACATCATGACATCTTCCATGTATTAGGAGTGAGCTCATCTCAAGAAGCCCAAACATTGTGTTATTTTTATAAAAAGAACAGAAAAGTATCAACTTGGCTCTGGAATTCATGTTTGATTTGTTTTTCTACTATACTGTTACATATCAGGACGAAGACATCATTTTGTTATTATTCTGAGTGTAATCCATGGAACAAGATTCAAATGATGTCAGAAGCTATGATTGGATATATTTATTTCTCTTCTACCAGCCCAGCTTTCAAAGTAGTTGTAGGTTGGACAAAAGCAAGGACTGTTTCAGCACTTGTCCAAGCTCTTCTTTTATCAGCTCCTCATGGATGAAATCCAGCCACTGCTTGCTCTCCTTGGAGGCATCTGTTGTTCCATTTTCCTGCTAAAGTGCATTTGGTTTTTGAAGTATTTTCTTCCTTACATATGGAATATTTTGCCTCCATCTTATTTTCGTTCAATGGGAGAATGGGCAGGTAAAGGCACCTTTGCTATTTTTATATGCCAATGTGAAGGGGAAAAATATTAGTTCAGTGCTAGAAAGTCAATTTTCCATATGGTTTATTTCTGAAAGTCTAGAGAAAGATAGGAACTTGTGTCATTGTTCTAATGCATTGCTACAGGGTTCCTTTCATTTTCTTTTTTTACTGCAGAGCATAGAAAATGATTTCCCTTTATTTGGAAAAATGGGCAAGTAATGACTTAGAATCCAACTGGCTATTTGTTTGTGTTATGCAATTTTATATGTTTGTAATACTAAATGTTCTGCTTTTCAAGAATGCAATTGCTATTTCGTGGGAATGTGTGTCTTTATTTTTTTCCCAGTATAATTCTGTATCTGTCCTCATTTTCTACATGCAAATAATTTTTCTCTTTTCTTTTGGAATGTAGTTCATTAATGGTGGGGATGCATCACAGAATAAGACTGGAATTTTAACCATTAATTATGTATCTTAGATCACCTGTAAACATGTAATTGCCATTCCTGAGAAGAGATTCTTGTTGGGATTTATATTCTTTGATAAAGGGAGAAGGATTGGATGAGAAGACATAAAATATTGAGAACCACTGGGTGTTTTTTTTAAATTTCTCATTCAAATCTGCATGTATCTTCAGCAGAAAAAGAAACAGACAAACAGGTTATCTTATTAGAAGTTGGTAAAATTGTATCACAACCATACTAGGTTTATGATTGCTGAACTGCCCCAGGTTTTCTTTTCCCTAATCTCTTACAATTTTCTACAGGGGTATTTTTGCTACATCATTGCAAAGTAAATTCTTGGAAGGAAACAAATGTAAGCAATATGAGCCCTGTGAAATTAATTTGCAGTCCTAAGTGCCCTCTCCTAGGATCAAGTCTTATTGAAAGCATGATGTTCTGATGGTCAGGAATTAAGAAAAAATAGAGGATTTGTAAAGATGTTACTTCCTATGTCTATAGAAAATCCCCTCGAATTCACCAATATTTATTTTTTCAGAGAAAGGACATATTTTTACTTTTAGATACATCATGATTGGATATCTCATTCCCATATTTTCTATAAACAATATTTTCTCAATTATGCACTGACTTTCTATAATATTGTATAGCTTCTCGCTTAGATCTGTTATTATATCCAGGTGAAGAATGTTCAGTGAATTTTACTGAGTCCATATCTTCCTAAAGCAGGGTCCAAGAAATTAAGTAATAATTTACTTTCTTCTGACTTTTGGTATTCGGACTTTTACTACATTTAAGACAATGTCTGCCTTTAATTTCAAACTCTCTTAAAGTACAACCTTTTGAGTAATCTAACTTCTTTTTTCCACTTCCCAGCAAGTATAGCCTTGGCTGCAATTTAAAGAGATTCTAGACAAGCAATTTGATTGATGTGTATTATAAAACCAAATCACCAAATTCCCCATTTGCTGCTTTCCATGCTGTTTCAAAACTAATGTAGTAAAAACTTTGTTCTAATATAAATTAGATCAAATGTATTTGCAAGGCCCTTACCTGTCTTACCTCTGAAGATGAAAGTGAGAGGGAAATATAGGCACATATTAAGATGTATAAAGGGAATAAGATATTTAAAGATTATATTCTTTTTTTTCTTTTTAGTGGTCACTGGAGCAGGAGATGGAATTGGAAGAGCCTACTCCTTGGAGGTAGTAAACATGTATTTTATGACCAAATATTTTGGGCTCAGATAGTTTAAAATACATTCTTATATGTTTGTAAATAGTTTATCATTAATACTGTGCCAAAATTCATTTTCCAACATCTTGAAAGATTTTTTTGCCTTGCCAAAGAGGTGTCAGGTGTTGTTTTTTTTACTTCATTGCTGGAATGCCAATGTTAGAGTTATAAGGGGGTAGCCATAATGGTATTTATGGTTATATATCATTCCACCTATGGCAGAGATGATGATCCTTTTTTGGCTGCTGTGCCAAAAGCATGGGAGAACATAGGGGGGGTCATGCGCCGGTATGCCACACCCATAATGCTATGCACACCACACACATCCTGCGCACACATGTGCATGACCAGCAACCCCACCCCCATTTTTGCCATGGTTTCTTCGCCCTCCCCAGGCTTCAGAGGCTTTCTAGGAGCCTAGGGAGGGCAAAAACAGCATCCCCCACCCTTCCTGCAGACGGCCTCTGGAGGCCTCTGGAGCTTCCCTGAAGCCTCTGGAGGCCTCCGGAGCTTCCCTGAATCCTCCAGAGGGTGAAAAATGGACCTATGGGGAACTCGGAGGTTCAGGAATGGTGACTTCCGGTTTGTCTGTAGGGCCAATTTTCAACCTCTGGAGCCTTCTCTGGAGGTCAAAAACCAGCCCTACAGACAAACTGGAAGTCACCATTCCCGAACTTCCGGGTTCCCTGTAGGTCCGTTTTTCGCCCTCTGGAGCCTTCAGGGGCCTTCAGGAGGCTTCCGTGAAGGCTCCGGAGGGCAAAAACTGGTCCTGTGAGCAAACTGGAAGTGACTTCCAGTTTGTCTGTAGGACCTTTTTTCACCCTCCGGAGCCGTCAGGAGGGCGAAAAATGGCCTCAAAAGAAGGCCAAAGTCAGCTGACAGGGCAACACCCCACATACCCTGACAAATGGCTCCGCCATCATGGTCCTATGGTTTTCCCAGTTGCAATGTATGGTTGTGAAAGTTGAACCATAAGAAAGGCTGAACGCCAAAGAATTGAGGCTTTTGAACTATAGTGCTGGAGAAGACTCCTATGAGTCCCTTGGACTGCAAGGCGATCAAACCGGTCAATCCTAGAGGACCTCAACCCTGACTGCTCTTTAGAAGATGAGATCCTGAAGATGAAACTTGAATACTTTGGCCACCTAATGAGAAGGAAGGACTCAATGGAGAAGAGCTTAATGCTGGGAAAGATTGAAAGCAAAAGAAGAAGGGGATGACGGAGAATGAGGTGGCTGGATGGAATCACTGAAGCAGTAGGTATGAGCTTAAATAGACTCAGGGGGATGGTAGAGGACAGGAAGGCCTGGAGGAACATTGTCTGTGGGGTCGTGATGGGTCAGACATGACTTTGCAACTAACAACAAAAATCATTCCACCAATCTATCTACCACTCTGGTACATGCCCATGCATGCCCCTGAATGGTAGGAAAAAAATAAGTTCCCCCTTTCTTCAGATTTAATTGACATCTGAGAACCTGTAACCTCCTGCTACAGATCACTGGCAGGATGGTGACAGAGTGAAATATTTGCCATTCAACCACACTACTAAAAGACAACATAAACTGCCCCTACCCCAACCATGAGAATTGATCTAAATTTCCATTGGCATTGTGTTCTTTTATAAATACTAATTTATTTCCCATCAATTTGCATGAGAGCAAAAGGTAATGGTTTCCCTGTCGAATCATGTCTGACTTTAGGGCACAGTGCTCATCTCCATTTCTTGGCCAACAATTTCCATGGTCATGTGGCCAGCATGGCTACATGCCAAAGGTGCATATAATACTGTTGCCTTCTCACTGAAGTGGTACCTATGAATCTACTCACATTTGCATGCTTTCGAACTTCTAGGTGAGCAGGAGCTGAGGCAGGAATGGGAACTCACACTTTTGCACAGCTCCTGGGTCTTGAACCTAGGTTCAAGCTCAGTTTCTTTAATTGCTGAGCCATCATGTCCCCTCTTGCATAAGAACAGTAATACAAAAGATACTTTAAAAAATACTTTGCTTTAATACAGGGACAATCTATTGCCTACAATAATTATCTGGGTTCAGAACAACTTGATACAAACAGACTGTGTTCTGCATGATAAAGATGTCTATGGACATTACTATGCATCAGAGGTGGTATTCAGCCGGTTCTCTCTGATTCAGGTGAACCACTAGTGGCGGATGCATGAGGCTCCGCCCACCCACCCCGACATAATGCACGACCTTCTGCACATGCCAAGAAGGTGGTGTGCATGTCAGATGTGGAAGTGCACTCACATTTACAAACCGGTAGGGAAGGTAAGTGAATTCCCCCACTGCTAAGATGGCTTCAAATCCAGGAAGTGAACTGAGCTCTTTGTCAATAAATTGATAGTATCATCAGATGCTTTCCATGGCATCAGATTCCAGGGGGTGAGATAAAAGCCACCTGTTTGCACAGAATATTGCTATTTCAGCTGAAGGAAATTGGGACCTATGTGTGATGGATCATACCAAACAACAAACCAGTGAAAACTCAATATACTTCTTTCAAGATCTAACACTGTTTTATGACACCATATTTTTAAACCAGGAAAGAAAATAGCTATAAAAATGTAAAAGATAAAAACAAAGTATTTTGAATAGTCACCCTATAATCTATAAAAAGTCTTGGATATTTTAGTTTACAGAGAAGAGAATTTTTAGGTGATTTTTGGAACACACTCATACAAAGATTGATTAATTGATGATGTGCAAAGATATTTTTGACTTCTAGAAACCACATTGATTTTCTTCATGAAATCATATAAAGAGAATGTATTAAATTTTACACAGTAAATATGCAAAGACACACCCACAAATACCCATGCTCAATTTTTCTAAATGGTGGGACTGGGTTTACAGCATTTAAGCATGCTTTTTCACATAGGAGATGCTCCATTAATTCAGCATAAAATTTTAAATATTGTTAAACTTTGTTTTTCAGCTTGCCAAGCATGGGTTAAATGTGGTTCTCATAAGTCGGTCACTCAAAAACATGGAGAAGGTAGCCTTGGAAATTGGTAAGTTTCTAAAAAGAAGGAACTTTGGCAAATATGTCTCATGTTCACATTGTAGCCTCACAGCAGAAAAAAAAATCTTCATTAGAATAAAGCAAAAATGATACAAAACAATGAGCAAGCTTTCAAGTCTAATCAGACTGAATGTTACATTTAGAGCAGTGTTTCTCAACCTTGGCGACTTTACGTCCTGGGGACGTCAACTCTGGGGGATTCTGGGAGTTGAAGTCCCCAGGACTTAAAAGTCGCCAAGGTTGAGAAACACTGATTTAGAGGACGGGAATAGAGAGAAAGAACACTGGTTTAATACTGCAGGCAGAAAGCTTTAAATTCTAGAATAATACCTGGGTAGGGATATCAGGCTTAATTCAGTTAAATTTAAATAAAGTGCAATTGTGGAATTTTATTTTATTTTTTAAATGAACCATCATGGCTTTCTGTACAAATTATGCTCATATTCAATTTGAAGTTAGGACTAGCAGTTTATTAAGTGAATCACAGTGGGTGAAATGCAACATCACTTGACCACAATTTGCAACTTCCTGCAACTTCCCTCTTGACTTTGCTTGATGGCAACTGACTGTGAAGGCCACAAATGGTGACCACATCACTGTGGGTAATGTGACCATCGTAAATGTGTGCCAATTGCCTGAATTGTGATCGGTGACTGCAGGGACGTTGTGACAGCTGCAACTTTGAGGTCAGGTCACAAATCATCTTTTTCTGCACCATTGTAATTTCAGTCGCTGAACAAAAAGAAAGCGAGAACTACATGTATTATGTTTCAAATGTCATTATGATCAATAGATCAAAACAATGCATTATATTGTTCTAAAGCTATTTTTATTGAACTAATATATCATCAATTAAAGAAACCTTGCAACAGCAGTAGAGGTAATCTTGCCCCATGACTCACTCTATCTTCCTCAAGAAAATTCTACTGAATCTAATAGCAAAACACCACAAACTGCTGGAAGACAAAAATTGATTTATTCATCGCATAACACATGATCACTTTGTGTCTTGCTTACTAAGGATTTGACAGAAATTTATTAATACTAAATCTTATATGCTAAATCATCTGTTAATCTCTAAGGTAAACAAAATGTGTCATTTTTGCTAAAATAAAATTTTAGTAAAAGTTACAATAAATTTTGGAAGCTCCTTCTTGTTCATTATGTGACTTCCAGCATTGGGTATGAATTAATTGAATATCTGATATTAAGTTGTATAGTAACTGTTTTCCAGTGGTTCTGCCACTTTTATAAACAGCAAATTGGCTCCAAATATGTTTAAATGAATGTAATATTCCAGGGAAGGTCCCTGCTTTGGTGTGCTCATAGATTTAATCTATTTAAACTTAATTCAATTATAGGAGAAAATAAATTAAAATGAAACTCCCTCTTTCTCCTCCATGCAGAGCAAACAACTAAGAGAACTGTGAAAATCATACAAGCTGACTTCACAGAAAATGACATATATGAAAACATTGAAGAAAATCTTCAAGGATTAGAAATTGGAATTTTGGGTAAGTTAACCAAGAATAGAAAAATGAAGTCACCAAAAATTAAACTGGTTGAAAGAGGTGTTCCTTTTTATGAATTAGTTAAATGTAACCATTTTTTTAACATTAAAATGTTCGTAAGGTTTTTAAAAACTCATCCATCAATAAAAGCAACCAGAATTGAAAAGAATTTGATTTTTAACCATTACTTTGATTGGGGATACTGATAAAAAAGATTTTAAAAAGATGAAACTCAAATAATTTGGGCACCTAATGAGAAGGAAGGACTCACTGGAGAAGAGCCTAATGCTGGGAAAGATTAAGGACAAAAGAAGAACGGGACGACAGAGAATGAAGTGGCTGGATGGAGTCACCGAAGCAGTAGGCATGAGCTTAAATGGACTCCAGAAGATGGTAGAGGACAGGAAGGCCTGGAGGAACATTGTCCATGGGGTCATGATTGGTCGGATATGACTTCACAACTAACAACTAACAACAACTGATAAAAACAATGTTTGTCAGTTGCCCTTTTTACCTTTTCCCTATATAGAAGAGTGTTACCTGTCTAGAGTCAGAAATCTCTGCTCTTCTGACCCTGATGGACCAAAATCCCACAAACACTGCACCTTGCTAAGATAGTGTCATAGCCAGCTTCTTTCTATCCAAGACCTTGCAACCTCCGGGCATTAGGTCAGCATCTGATGAGTATCACTTGCATAGCATGGGGGTAGAAATATATAATTGGGTACCATCTACACATCAGCTTACTGATACCAAATCCCATGTTGATGAATGACCTCTCCCAGTGGCTTCTTATAAATTAGATAGGAAGAAAGAGAGAGAGACTTGTGTCATTAAATACCCCACATGATAGGGGCTCAGGATTGGACCCCTCCTCTCCTACTAGCATTGACTGCTAATGACCACAGAGAAAAGAGGAGAATCACTGCAAAGTAGTGTTCTCCACTCCCAGTTCTTGAAGTCAGTTCAATAAGGTCAATAGTATCAAAAGCCACTGAGAGATCCAGAAGGACCAGAAGGACCGTATTACCCACATCCAGAGCCCTCCAAAAATTGTTCACATATGCTACTCTGGTGTCCCCCCAAAAAATAAGACAGGGTCTTATTTTCTTTTGATCCCCAAAATAATCACTTGGCCTTATTTTCAGGGAGGTCTTATTATTTTTGGTGCAGGAGGTGGCAAGCGTGGCTGCTGTTGTATTGCAATATTTTCCCGGAGGGCTTATTTTTGGGGAAACAGGGTACCAATATTGCTTGGTACTATAACCCAGCCTGAATCATGGCTGAAGAGCATCCCAATAAATTACTCAGCAAAATATTGTGTATGATAGTTTCTCTTCTTGTAGCCTTTATATTTACATACCATTCAATTGTCTTCATCAGGCAGACACGGTTGATCTGACATTAGTGTTATTAGAAAACAACACTGAACCATCATGTTTATCTGAATGGATTCTGTGTATTCTCTATCTTCAGAAAAAAGCATTTTTGGTCAGGGTTGAGAGCCTATCATAGGGAGCTGGTTATTTCATCAAAAAAGGCAAGGGCGTAAATGCTTTGGTCTCTTTTTTTCGTTTTTCAGCAGAGAAACATTGAGTTTTTCTGAAAATGAAAATGCCAATACAACTTAGGAGGTGCTGTGGAAACCAAAAGAGTGTGACTTTGGGCTGCATGTGATCCAGAGGCCCTAATAGTTTCACTGTATTTCATGATTCTAATTTGCTTCCCCTCCTCCCTTTTTTTATTAGTTAACAATGTTGGGATGCTACCTAATCGCTTTCCATGCCATTTTCTTAATATTCCAGACAAAGATGAGGTAAGGATTCTTCTATAATAGTAATAAGATCATGTATTTGTTTTCTTTCACACAAAATGTACTATCAGCCTAGTGGTGGGTTCCGGATCCCGTTGCAACCGGTATGGTTGCAACAGGGCCCGGCGTCCACCACATGAACACATGCAGCATGTGCATGCATCCTTACCTCTTGCGGCGCCTCCTCGATGCTCCAGCTGCTTGGTGCCATGCACTCCATGAGTGTGCTCGGAAGCGCTGAAGAGCTCAAATACAGGTAAGGAGCTCGGGCGGGCAGATGGGCCCTCTGAAGCACCATACCGGAATGGTACCCGGTATTCTGGACAGGCAGCTGTACACCCGTATCAGGGCATACCACCTGCAACCCACCAATGTATCAGCTAGACCAGAGAATCAATTCCACAGGGACTATAAAATAATACTTTATTGAGTTGAACTATAACACAGAGTATTGTAAGCTCAACTGTGCTTTACTACCCCTCCTTCTTATACTCCAGCATTCAAGGTTGAGCCTCTTCCCAAATACTATCTTGTTTATCAGGGCTTAAAGAATGCTTCATGTAATAGCTCTTGTATATTTCTGTTGTGATCATCCCCCATATTATCTAAAATCCTAATCATCTCCCATATTCTCTAGAATACGGGGCTAAGTTTTGTTGAAGTAAATAGGTAGCCAATAATCAAGTTTTCTAAATTTTATAGACCCTTGATTCACGTTTGTATATTTTTTAATGAAGTTTTGTGTCACGAAGCAGTCAACCTGGTAGGCAGGATAATTCAAGCACAGAGTAAGCCTGGATTCTCTATACAAATGGCAAAAAGCTAGGATTGACTCCCACTAATTTCTTCGGAGCCTGATCTATTGTTCCCAAGAGAAGTCTTCTAGTCTGGGGAGATTCATGTATCATAGGCAGAGCATAATAAAGTGAACTCTGCATGTGTGGATCTGGTTGTTCTTGCCTGACATTTTGACTAGAATCAAACATGCATTTCTGGACACAATTGGATGTTGGAGGAAGTGTAATGGGACATTACAAAATGGTTGTTTTGGATTGTAGGCAGTCAAGATGTTTATTTCTGCAGCAAAATACCAATTTTATTGAAAAGAAAAATGTCAGATTGTGGAAGATTGACTTGTGCTACATACGAGCCGGGGTGGGATTCTACCGGTTCGGACCATTTCGGACTGCGAAGATCAGCTGGTAGTGAACCGGTTCGCTCCCATGAGCAAGTGGGCCTGCACGCCTACCCATGTACTTTGCCTACCTTTATCTTCTCAGCTGAGTTGTGCGGCAGAGTGGATTGCTGCGCCTCAGTTGTTTTCCTTCCCAAGCAGTAATCCAAAAGATAAGTTAGAGCCGAGGTGGCGCAGTGGTTAAAGGCAGCACTGCAGGCTACTTCAGCTGACTGCAGTTCTGCAGTTGGGCTGTTCAAATCTCACTGGCTCAGGGTTGACTCAGCCTTCCATCCTTCCGAGGTGGGTAAAATGAGGACCCGGATTGTTGTTGGGAGCAATATGCTGACTCTGTAAACCGCTTAGAGAGGGCTAAAAGCCCTTTGAAGCGGTATATAAATCTAACTGCTATTGCTATTGCAATTGCTAAGTATTCTGTAAACTGCGCATGCGCGCTCAGCAAGCCGGTTGTTAAACCGTAGGACCCCACCTGTGATACAAGCTATCTTGCTAAATAATGTCTGACTTATCCTATATAAGAAAATTAATCCTCATGAAACAAGAAGGCTCATGCAGCCTTGATGGGAACAGATTTTTAAACATCTCATTTTAGAAACTGAGGTCAAACTGAAATTTCTGAGCATGTTATTTTCTTTAAATCAGCACAACTGCCATGTAATCCATTTATTATTTTCAACAGGACCTCATTAATTGCAACATCATGTCTGTCACTAAGGTATGTATTACAGACCAGAAAAGCTCTTTATGTTTGTTTGCCAAAAAGTAAGGTATGACATTTGAACTGAATGCAAAGAAGCACAGACATTGACAACGCCTGGCCTTCCACAAGCTGCTGGGTTGCAACTCTTTGTCATCCCACAGACTAAGGATGGTACTTACACAACTCTTCTCCTTCTGTTGTATCATTTGCACCCAATAGTTTTCTGTTCCTCCATTTTGCTTTTATGCTGGTTCCTCTTTGGATGTTGAGACATGACATCAGAAGGGGTAACCACCTAGGCTAGCTAAAACTGAATATGGCTAGTTTGTGATGGCAAAACAAAATTTCTAAAGCTGGACATACCAGTTTTACTTTCCCATCACATCATACAATCAAAAGAATTTTAGTGGTAAATATGTAAAAACAGATATATAGTATCTTTGCTTATCATTTAGTTATAGGCAATGTAGGAAAGTACATTGACATAATTTCTCACAATGTTCTTTTTAAAACAAAATGAGTGCTAGTTTAGGACACCAACAGGCTTAAAGCCTGTTCCTCACCTCCAAACACCATAGAAAATGGCTGGATTGTTTTTGAGCATGCCTCCTTCAATAGAAAAATTGTTATCTTTATCTTTAATAATTGTTATCACTATCTTTAATCAGCTGAGGTTTATGTAAACATGAAGGTCAATTTTCAGTTTTCTTAACCGGGGAAGGGGTGGCACTGATAAGACTGTTTTTGAATATCTGTCATAATTCCTTTCTTTGTGTATAATGCCTTTACTTCAGCAGAATGATCACTGGCTGAGTTTTCCTTCCCTCTAAAAGTATTATAATGCAGCATTTAGTTCTTGACTCTTGTCCTGCCAAAACTAGGATTTCTTTCTTAACAATTTGGGACAGCAGCATGATTTGAACCGATACAAGTTCATTGCAGTTTTAGCTAATAATATGATACTAAAGCCTGCACTATCACATTTCCTTCTGAGCTATCAGGAAAAGCTGCTTTTGTTTATAACTTATCTCAAACATCTTTAGGTGATATCAAATGTTTTTTTTTCCTAAACAGAATCTGACAGCTGCTCCTTTGATATTTGTTCAAACACTTTTGTTGGTTCAAACCAACAAAAACAAACCAACAAAAGATGCAAAATATTTTGGTCGCTGTATGCATTTCTAAATAGGCCCTTTGATTTTAGATTTGACATTTGTCAAAAATACTATTCAGTGCAGCCTCAGCAGACTTAAGGAACTGTACCTTCCCCCATTGGCAAGTCTATTTTTTCCTCTTCTAGCAGGAAAAATATGGAAGAAAATCTGAATGTTATAAACAGACAATAGCTGCATAACAAAAGCCTTACCTGGAAGCATTCATGGAAAATTCTGACTATAATTTCTCATTAGTGTGCTTTAACAAGGTGCAAGATGATTTTCTTGCTACTTGAATCCATATTTTTTAGGATGGAGGCAGTGGTGGGTTTCGGATCCCATTGCAACCGGTATGGTTGCAACAGGGCCCGGCGTCCTCCACATGAATGTGTGCAGCGTGCACATGCATTGTACCTTCCAATGACGCCTCCGCAAGCCTCTGTGATGCTCCAGCTGCTCGGCAGAGCATTGCACAGGCGCTGTACGTGTCATGCATGTGCGCGGAAGCACCGAAGGCTTTAAAGGACAGGTAAGGAGCTCGGGCAGGTGGGTGGGCCCTCCGGAGCACTGTATTAGAATGGTATCCGGTGCTCCAGTCAGGCTCCGGTACGCCCCTACCAGGGCGTACCACCTGCAACCCACCACTGGATGGAGGATACATTTGAAATGATGAGAGTACAGGTAGTCTTCAACTTACAATCAGCTGTTTAATGACTGGTCAAAGTTACAATGAATTTAGAAAATGTTACTTATGACCTTTCCTTAAACAGTTATGACTACTGTGCACAGTCCAATCATGAAGTTCGGGGGTGAAATCCAGCAGGTTCTGACAGGTTTTGAGAACCGGTAGGTAGCAGAAATTTTGAGTAGTTCGGAGAACCAGCAAATGCCACCTCTGGCTGGCCCCAGAGTGCGGTGGGAATGGAAATTTCACAGTATCCTTCCCCTGCCATGCCCACCAAGCCACACCAGGTCCACCAAGCCACACCCACAGAACCAGTAGTAAAAAAAAATGAATTTCAACACTGATACGGTTGTATTTGGGGCATTTGGCAATCAGCTTAAATTTATGTCCTTCATGGAACCCTCTGACTCAACAATTCTATGAATGTTTTCAGATGGTGAAGTACTTTAAATACAAGAAAAAAAGTATCTTCCTCCCTCCCTCCGCCCTCTCTGTCTCTCTGTCTCTCTGTCTCTCTATCTCTGTCTCTGTCTCTGTCTCTCTCTCTCTCTCTCTCACACACACACACACGGTCAATATCTAATATTTGGGAATCCATATGTTTAGGGCATCGCAGTGGCTATATTGCCAATGTTTGCTGAATTGCCTCAAACAAGCTATGAGATGTAGTTTTAATTATTCTTTTTTTTTAGATGACACGAATCGTTTTGAAACAAATGGTGGCAAGGTAAAGCAATTTTCCACATTATAACTTATTTATTTATTTATTTATTTATTATTTTCTTTAGGGAAGCTTTTTGATTTTAATGAACTTTGGGCTGATTTGAGTTGGCATAAATTACACCATTTTCCAGAGTACTGCATAGTCGCAAACCAGATATTAGGCCATATCACAGAATATACATATGCAGCTCATTCAATATCATAGAAAGGATATTCCATAACAATTCTCTTCTGTCCATAAATTAAGCAACTGAAACTGCTAATCACCAGGCATTTGAACCCATTAGTTAAATTCTAGCAGTTTGCAGATTGGCCTTGAAAGATATACATTATGGCAGATTTTTTAAATGTGGATTTCTCCAAACATCAAAGGAAAGAAAGGGATCTTGCAGGCCTTGTCTTATATGAGTGTAAATACTTGTTAACTCAATGAAATGCCATAAATCTTTAATGATCTAAAAAAATTGAGCTTGGGTAAGTACTGGCATCTATGAAACCTGAGTAAGCATATTAGTTTAGTGCAAGGGTGAAATTCAACAGGTTCTGACAAGTTCTGGAGAACCAGTAGCACAAATTTTGAGTAGTTCGGAGAATCAGCAAATACCACCTCTGGCTGGCCCCAGAGAGGGGTGGGAATGGAGATTTTGCAGTATCCTTCCCCCAGGAGTGTGGAGGGAATGGGGATTTTGCGGTATCCTTCCCCTGTCTTGCCCACCAAGCCACACCCACAGAACCGATAGTAAAAAAAATTGAATTTCACCACTGGTTTAGTGTGTCCAAGATACCTGAAAGTTATTTTCATTTTGCATTTCAGAAACAAAGGTCTAATTCTTAACATTTCATCAGCCCTTGGCACCTTTCCTTGCCCTTTATATACACTCTATTCTGCATCTAAGGTATGACTTGAATTTTTTTTGTGTGTTTTAGATTTTATCAATTGTTATTGGTGTTATGAGACTACAAAAATACCTTGTCATAGTGGAGTTAGGCTTCCCTAAAGGGAGATCTGAACAGCTGGGCTGTTCCTGATGTTCTTTATTAAAAGCTAAAATCACATTACAAGACTGTGATGAACCTTGTTAAAGAAACTGGAAAACCAAAGAAAAAATGTTTTTTTTTCTCCCATGAACTGATGAAATGGGAACAGAGGACAACATCCCATCAGCCCATGATATACACATTTATTTATTAGTCTGCTGGAACAAATTAAGCAAGACAAAAAAAAGGGCAGAAACTTTGTGTATTTTTGTTTTAATCCCAAGTTACTTTAAAAAAAAGTTACCAGAAAATGAATATGATTTGCCCAAAACAAGAGGGAGAGAATTGGGTAAACTCAGTTTATTTTGAGCCATTTCATCTTTCTTCCCCATTATTATAATAGCAAGCTTGTTTATCTGTCCCAGTTCTTAAATTATTATTCTTTTTTCAAATAGTTATTTGGAATACCTGAACATGGTACTTATAAAAAAATAACTCTCAGTTCACTATAGAGAGAGAATATATGCAGCTCTCTTGTGATTGGGATTCCTGGATAATCCTGTTTTCCAAATTAATATATATTTTGTGAATGTCTCAAGGGGTCTTTTATACCTGAATTAACAGAACTGAATGTAGGTGCAACTTTCTATATTCTCAATAGAAAAGAACTAGTCAGCAATGACATTAGGTAGTGACAGAGAGGAAAAAATGGAAAGATTTTGAAAAAGGGTTTTGAATGTAATCAACCAAATAATTTGACAAATATGTACAATCAATGTCATAGTCTTTAAAACTGTCCCTTGATTTCTCTGTAATTCTACCTAGGCTTTTGTATATACATTTTCCAAAGCACTTCAAGTGGAATATCAATCAAAAGGAATTGTGATACAGGTAATTACATTTTCTTTCTTTCTTTTTACAGTAAGCATCAAATCAACTGAATAGATTGCATGTTGGGAGCTTTGGAAATTTTTATCATGTTTTCTTTTCTCCTTATAATAAGTCTTCTTTTCTTATAAAAAATCATTTTCCTTCTTTATCTCCCTCTCCATCTATCTATCTATCTATCTATCTATCTATCTATCTATCTATCTATCTATCTATCTATCTTTCTTACATATACATACACACACACACACACACACACACATATATATGTTATATTTATGCTGATAAATAAATAAAGGGAGACTAGTATAGATCTATTTCAAGCTATTTAGCTCTCATCAGCTAGCCATACCCTTGCTGGGAATCGAACCTGTGCTCTACTGCCTCTAAGGCAGATGTGTTAACCATTGAGCTACAGAGCTCGACTCATTATCAGCCAGGCCAGGGTGAAAGGTATATATTTATTTGTTAGGCAAATATATTTATAACAAAGGCAACAGTAAAAAACTTGGGTTTCTGTCTGGATGGTCTCTTGTGACGAGCCGAAGGACAGAGAATGGAAGTGTGACCTTCCTCCCATATTTGGGCATACCAGGGGTTGTGACTTTAAATATATACCTTTCATATATATATATATATATATATATATATATATATATATATATATATATATATATATATATATATATATATAGTGTCACAACCCCTGGTATGCCCCAATTATGGGAGGAAGCTAACTGCTTCCATTATCTGTCAATCGGCTCATCACAAGAAACCCAATATTTTTACTGTTGCCTTTACTTATCAGCACAAAAATAACACACACACACACACACACACACATACTTTATATATATATAAAAAGTATGAACATGTTACAATTTACAGCATTTTCTGGAATGTGAAACAGTGACTGTTATTTTTCTCTTTATTTCAGGCAGTGACTCCCTTTGCTGTTTCTACTCCGATGATCATGCATAAGCAACCCAATCTGATCACCAAAACAGCAGAAGAATTTGCACGAGAGTCACTGAGATATGTTACATTTGGTGATGAAACATTTGGATGTTTAGCCCATGAAATCTTGGTAATCCGAGTTATGAATTTGAGTTTGAGTGCTTTCCTCTAGCACAATGTTTCTCAACCTTGTCAACTTGAAGATGTGTGGACTGGCTTGGGAATTCTTTTTTTTTTTTTCAGAACTTTTTTATTTTTCTTTTAAAAAAAACACAAATATGTCATCATTTGTCAATCATTAAGACATTGAAGTACATTTTTTTTGTTGTGTGTGCCCCTCCCTCCCTCCACCCCCCCACCCCCCCTCCTCCTTCCCCCCCCCGACTTCCCAGAACCCGTACACGGTATGGATTTTTAACTAACACAGTCTAAAATCTATTGAGAAAAAAGAAATAAAGAAATTAATGACATTCTAGATTGACCTTAGCTTCTTCTTACTGAACTGACTTTTAACAGTTTAAATCATTTCTGATCTTAAGCATAGGCTAACTGGAATTTCTTAGTCCCGTATTTATTTTGTATATAGTCAATCCATTTTTTCCAGTCTCGTTTATATATCTCATTTGAATGATCTTTGAGATA
Organism: Thamnophis elegans; assembly: GCF_009769535.1. NCBI lineage: Eukaryota > Metazoa > Chordata > Lepidosauria > Squamata > Natricidae > Thamnophis > Thamnophis elegans. The sequence continues at coordinate 85,395,403 of NC_045543.1, read as the reverse complement.
TGCCGATATTTTAGCCATCTCGGCTAAGTTTGTTACTTTCAATGTCCATTCTTGGATTGTAGGCAAGTCTTCCTTCTTCCAATATTGCGCCACCAACAGTCTTGCTGCAGTTATCAGGTGCAGAATCAAATTGGTCTCTACCACTGTAAAGTCAGTACATATACCTAGTAAAAATAACTGAGGACTAAACTTTATCCTTCTTTTAAAAACATTTTGCATGACCCACCATATTTTTATCCAAAATGCCTTAACCTTTTGGCAGGTCCACCATATATGATAATATGTAGCATCGAGAGAACCACACCTCCAACATTTAGGCTGTACATTCGGATACATAGAAGCCAACTTTTTAGGATCTAAATGCCATCTATAGAACATCTTGTAAAAATTTTCTCTCAGATTTTGAGCTTGTGTAAATTTCACATTTCTTACCCAGATTCTTTCCCATGTATCCAACATTATTGGTTCCTCAATATTTTGAGCCCATTTTATCATACAATCTTTAACTAATTCTGTTTCCGAATCCATCTGTATTAATACATTATATATCCTCTTTATATGCATTAAGCTTTGATCTCTTATTTGTTTAAACAGATTATCCTCAACTTGGATAAAACCAATTTTTTGATCTATTTTCCACCTAGCCTGTAATTGCCCATACTGGAACCATGTTTGAACTACCTTCTCCTCTTTTAATACCTCTAAAGATTTTAATTGTAATACCCCCCTTTCCGAGGTAAGAAGCTGTCTGTAAGTAATTCTGTCCTGTTTTTGTGCTGTATTCATATTTTCAATTGCGTGTCTAGGAATTGCCCACATGGGTATCTTGTCATTTAATTTATATTGGTATTTCTTCCAAACCCGCAATAAAGCATTTCTTAAAATATGACTTTTAAAATTCTTATCCAATTTTTTGTTGAATAACAGGTAAGCATGCCAACCAAATACCAGATCGTGTCCCTCAATATTCAATATTCTATCATTGGTTAAATGAGTCCAATCACTAATTACAGATAATGCCACTGCATCATAATATAGTTTTAAATTAGGTAGTTTCAATCCTCCTCTCTCACGTACATCTTGCATTATTTTCATCTTTACCCTCGGCTTCTTTCCTGCCCACACAAATTTGTTGATACCCTTCTGCCATTCTAAAAGGTTCGCATCTTTTTTAAGTATAGGTAACATTTGGAAAAGAAATAAAAATTTTGGTAAAATGTTCATTTTCACTGCCGCTATCCTACCCAGCAAAGATAAGTGCAATTTCTCCCATTTTTTCATCTCTGTCTGTATGCTATGCCAAAGTGGTTCATAATTATGCTTATATAATTTCCCATTTGAAATTAAAATGTTAACTCCAAGATATTTGACTTTTTTAACTACCTCACATCCTAGCATCACTCCTAATTCTTCCTTTTGTTTAATATTCATATTTATAGCTAATATTTTGGTTTTTCCTAAGTTTATTTTAAAGCCCGACACTTGACCATATTGATTAATCGTATTCATTAAAACCATACTGGATTCCTGGCTTGGGAATTCTTGAAGTTGAAGTCCACAGCTCATTGTAGCCAAAAAATTAGGAGTCTGGTAGCATTTTTTTTCAACTAATACATTTTATTAAAAAGCCTGTTGATTATGATCACATTTGTTGAAGTAAATTGTGTCATGAAAACTCATGCCTTTTAATACAAAAAATGGTTAGTCTGAAAAGCTGCAAAAGATTCTTCTGAGTTTTAGCTAGCAGTACATGAGACACTAATGCTCTAGCCGTAATTTTAGTGTCAGTGATTCACACACCAAAACTAGTCTTCTAAGGAAGAAGACTAGTTGCCTGCCCATATATTATACGATTTTATATGGCCATGCAAATACCACAATGAATTTTTGAGATTTGTGAAGAATCCTATCACAGACTTAAAATTAACTCTTGCCTCTTATATCTGTTTTTCTTTTAATCTGAAAATTAAATTGGCTTTAAAATAGCTGGGAGCCATGTATGGTGCAAAGACTTGGGGTTGTACATTGAGAATACTTCAGATAATAGATTTTGTATTATACCATACTGAAGAAAACTTTGGATCTTTTTGGCGCTTCACCGAATCCATATTGATTATGGATTTGCATCTGAATGTTTATAACACTATAATGATGAAGAATCTCTAGCTTACATCACATGCTTTGCATGTAGAAAATCCCAGGTTCTTTGTAACCAGACAATTCCTGGTGTTTTTGGTTAAAGAAAGATCTTGGATCTTTCGGTGGTAGACAAAACTGTTTCTTGGTATCTTCCATGCATGATAAACTTTAATGACCTTAAACTCCAACCAACACAATTGTTGATATGCTGCTTGGATGTTATGGCAAAGGGAATCAAAAACATCTGGATGGCACAATGTTACTTGAATGTCTATTATACTTAGAATATACAAGTGGGACCAGAAAGACAACTGTTAGAAGCTTGCTGAGAGGTGAGCTCAAGCACAAATGTGCAGCAACAATACAAGCTTTCCAATGTATTGTTAAAGGTATTTTCACTGCCATGGAAAGGTGTTAAATATACTACAGTAACATGGCTGCATTTGGGTGCCATGCATGATAATGCCTGTGATGGGAGATTTGAAGCTCTGCCTCTGGCCCCAAAATGCCTTTAGCTTAGTCTTGCTATAGGGCACCAAATGTTGTGTTGTTCTAAATTATAAAAGTGTGAGATCATATGTGGAATTAATTACCGTAATCTTCCCCCCCCCTTCTCTCTCCTTCTCCTTCTTTTGATAAAGGCACGATTTGTACAGTGTGTTCCTTTTTGGTTGCTCCAGAGCAACAAAGTACAAGAAACTGTGATATGTCTTATGACGGAGCATATCAAAAGATAACATCTTATCCACCTCAGTGAGCCTGCTTGAGGATCTAGTATGAATTATAGCAGCAGTCAACTTGATTAATTGCAAGATTTTGAAACATGCAAGAAAACAGCCCTTCAGTATCTTTTTTTAAATCATGTGTTCATTTCTGCTTTGTTTGCCCATTTTATTGCTTCCATTATTTGCTGATGCATATTTTTAAGCACTGTGATTTCCAACCGTGATTTATACTGTTGATTTTATTTTCACAATAGCTTTAGTGGGAAATAATGGTATATAATTATTTTAGGGAAAAGTTCAGTGGGTTAGGTATGAACAAGAGGAAATGGAGATATGATATATTTAGTATGTATTCCATCTGCAAATCAAAGCTGACTATCATATAAATTTAGTCAATTATTTGATTTTGTTTGTGTGTAATAAAATGATTTAACCTAAAGGATAATACTCTTCTTTTTAAATGATAGATGGGAATCACTTTAGAAGAAATGAAGATGTGCTTTAAAATATAATTCTGATTCTCTCTCTCTCTCTCTCTTTCTATTTTTTATCCACCTGCATTTTCTATAGCTTAATAAATGCTGATTCTAAGTCACTTGTTTTCTCTTTTGCTTCTGTATCTTCCTTATTTTTATTCTGAAATCCAAACAACCAGTTCACAGAGTGATAATTAGAATAGCTATGTACTGATAATATCCATACCTGTTGAGAAAGAATTAGCATTAGGTATTTCTTTTTATCAATGTCTATTTTTCAGTTGATTCAATCTTGAACACATGCAGTTGTCTTCAGCTGTATCTTGGTTGAAATGTCTGTAATTCAACCAAGCAACAGCTGAAGACAGCTGCTTGAATTCAGAATGAACCAACCCATTTAATCTATGTGACCACTTAAAAAAAAAATAGATGTCCCATATTCCTTTGCAACTTTCAGCAAGGATTGTGCACTGAGTGAGTTCTTAGTACTTTTCTCAAACCAGCCGATACTTTTTTACTGCCTCATCCAGTTCACATAGATATATTTCTTGCTTTGGATATCATTTTCAACTTCTTGTCTCTTCTCTGACATCATCATTCTCCAAATGCTATGTAGACTTAACTTCTTCTAGAAGAATCTTTCTGAATCCATATCCTGAACTGAGTGGTTGCCACGGGCTCCATTATTTATACAGGCCTAATAATGTATGTATGTATGTATGTATGTATGTATGTATGTATGTATGTATGTATGTATGTATGTATTCAGATAGTCCAAACCACCTACAACACTACAGCTTTTAGTTGTCCAGCTTGTATGAATAGTCACATCATATCCAAATATTTTATTAATTTTAGGTTCAAATAGAATCATTTTAAAAATTAATTACATAGTATCTGGGGAGATAGTTATGAAAGGAATGGAAATTACTCCTTAATTGAACAGGATTCACTAAACGAGGGAGCCCCAGATGTTTGGGGTTTTTTGGTAAATGGTTATATTTGGGATTTTGTAAGGATCTCATGGGTTTCTAGGGCTACTTTGAGAGAGCCAGGACTGTCCATTCATGAAATGGTTGCCACAGTGCCATAACAATAATTTTAAAAATATATTTTTAAAAAAAATATTATTATTTTAAAAATAATTTCACTTGAAAAGAAAAGCCGCGAGTGAAGATAGAAGAACAGGGAACTCTGAGACCCAAGAAACATGTTGATAAGTGTTACATAGGGAACAGCAGAACTTGATTTGATAATTGTCACCATCTCTGCTGGGCTAAAAAAATTGATCTATAAAGCAGTTAAAGTTGTTTCACTTTGTGGAGGTATGTGCACACAAGCATACAGGTATCTTTAATGATCTGTGGCATTTTTTTCTATATACACCAGGAGTGTCCAACCTTGGCAACTTTAATAGTTATGGACTTCAACTCCTAGAATTCTTAAATTTGCCAAGACTGTATACATTTAATCTCACATGTTCACAATTACACATGTCAAGAGGATTTTTCAAGTCATTTAGAGATATGGTATCAGTACAAATATGTTTCTTTGACAAGTATTTGCTGATATCCATTTGACTGAAAAAGAATGTTTTTATGATACTTTACTTTGCCATCTTTCTATGAGTTAAGCTTTTAGAAGCATTTCTCTAGAGAAAAATACTTCCATTAAAAATATTTTTTCTCTTTAAAAATCATGCTGAAATTTTAAAAATGGGTTTCTCTTTCATTGAAAATATGAATATTAACTACAATGCTTCTATGTGCAGAGGATGAAAGTGATGAGAATAAGCATTCACTTCTGAAATCAGATGATCCTATGCAGTCGAAGTTATTTCTTCAAATAAAACTTTCTTGAGGACCATCAATAAAACAATTCAATTCTAAGTTGGCTAATGTCCTTTTTCCTCTTGTCAGGCTCGGTGCCTGCGTTTGAAACTGGAGTAATAGATAACCATAAACCAGGAAAATATGATCAAACATCTGTCTACCATGATTAGTGTGGATCTGAAAGGAGATGAAAATAAGAAAAGAAGGCTGTGTAGCAAAGAAGCAGAGTCACTAAAAACAGACATTAGAGAACAGAACAACCGCAGCTAAAGAATACAGAAATACACAAATGCATACACATATAATATTCTAAAATGTGATAAATAGTCTAAGCAATGCTCCTCAGCTTAATGAAAGAGTTAAGTCACTTGGAAATTCATTCATGTGCCAGGGAATAGAACAATGCCACATTCTTAGTTGCCCAGATAACCTTGCAAATATGCAGTTCTCTATGTAACTCAGGTGGTTGATTTTTCCTCCATTAATGAGCATTGTTATTTTCTTTGACCCAAACTTCAGAGAAATGATTCAAGTTACCTTTATTATTTAGAATATTCAAGTTTTTAAATGAGAGAATGTGCCATTTCATCCTTCTGTCTTATTATTCCACGAACAAGTGATCTTGTTCGCAATAAAGGTACATAGCACCATCCTAGGATTTTACCAAAATAGTCAGTAATAGCTGACTTTCTGAATGAGTTTCTTGGTAAAAGAAAAAACACCACGCACCTCTGTCTGTTTGCCTGTTTTTCTGTATCTACTTACCTGCAATGTTCCCTCTAATTTTTTTTCAGTGTGAGCGGAAAAGTATAGTGTTTGAGCAGCACATTTTCGTACCTGAGCACCTGGATTTTTTTCATAGATGTCACCCAAGACAACGAAATTAGTGTTATTTGAAACTCAATTCTACCATGTAAATATCCATTAAGTAAAGAAATCTCCCTATACAGGTAGTCCTCAATCTACGACCATAATTGAGCCCAAAGTTTCTATTGCTAAATGAGACATTTGTTAAGTGAGTTTTGCCCCATTTTACAACCTTTCTTGCTACAGTTAAGTGAATCACTGCGGTTAAATCAGTGACCTGGTTGTTAAGTCAGTCTGACTTTCCTACTGACTTTCCTTGGCAGATGGTTGCAAAAGGTGACCCCAGGACACTGCAACCGTCATAAATATGAGGCAGTTGCCAAAGATCCAAATTTTGATCCTATGACCATGGGGATGCTGCAATGATCATGTGTGAAGAACAGCTGTAATTCACTTTTTTCAGTGCTGATGTAGCTTTAGTCATTAAGTGAACTGTTGTAAGTTGAGGACTATACTTTCCCCCTTACTATCCAATAGTCTGCAGTGATTTAGCAAGTTATGAATAAATTACCAACTGATGTAGATTAGCAATTGGAGCACTTAAAGAAGCAAACAAAGAGGGGAGAGGAAGGAAGGGAGGAAGGAAAGAAGGGAGAGGGAGAGAGAGACAGACAGAGGGAGAGACAAAAAAGGAAAGAGGAGAAAGAGAAAAAGAAAGGGGAGAGGAGGGTGGGAGGATAAGAAAAAGAGGCAGAAAAAAGAAAGAGAGAGAAAGAGGAAAGGAAGAAAGAAGGAAGGAAGGAAGGAAAGAAAAAAGGAAGAAAAAAGGAAGAAAGAAAAGAGGAGAGTAGAGAAGGAATAGAGGCCAAAAAAGCAAACAAGGAAAAGTAGGGAAAAAACTTTCACTGGAAAACACTATTTTTCCATCAGTGCAAAACTTTCCTAAACAAGGTTAATTTTCTGGATTTTGACTTTCCGGTCCAGGTGGACCAAGAAGCCTTTATTTTCTTTTTCTAAAATCAAATAAAATCTGCAGAGCACCAGCACGCCATATGAAAAAGAATTTGTATTTGCAAGTAGGTTGATCACCAATCCATGACAAATAAGCTGAAATGCAATATTTAAAACATTCTTACTAAACAGCAGTCTGCCTTCGCTGGATGGCTTGGATCTCTCGCTGACTTTCCATGAAAGCACCGAGATAGAAACAGCCCTCCTGTGCGACATTGACAGTAGGGAGATGGGGGAGGGGTGCCTCGCCCTCTCCTGGGGAGCCCTGTCTGGGGAAGAACCTCCCTCCTCCGGCCTCGGGACCGTCGGTTTCTCCGACGGGTCTCCCCCCCTCCTCTGCCCCCGACCGACTTCCTTTTCTGGGCTTTTTGCAAATGAGCCGGACGCAGCCGAATCTCTCTCTCTCTGTGTGTGTGTGTGTGTGTGTGTGTGTGTGTGTGTGAGCGCGGGTTGCCCAATCCAGTTCCTCCCTCCGTAGTTTTGAACCTGGGAGGAACTGGTTTGGGCAACCCGAGAGCTCCGCCTGACGCCCGAAGGGCTTTGCACGAAGAAACGCGGCTTGAGGCGCAAGGACGGTCCTGGCTGTGGGGCGCAGGCCCCTAAAATCCTCTCTTTGGTTCCCTCCTCCTCCCCCTCCTTCCACAGCCTGCGTGACGCCCTAGGCTGAGAGCTGCTGCTGCTGCACAGCTGAGGGAGGGAGAGCGAAAGCAGAGGCGGGGCACCAAGCTTTGGTTAAGGCAGGCAAGGGAAACCGCGAGCCGAAAGGAAGTCTTGCTGGGAAGACGCGGCAGCAGGGCTTTAAAGGGCTCCCCGCTCCCCAGCCACCCAGCCCACCCAGCCCATTCTTCCCCCGCCACAACTGTATCCAACAGGCCAAGTTGCTGGGAGGAGAAAGTTTGGGCTGCAGGACATGAGATTCCTCTGGGGAGGTCCTTTGCGGGAGGCCAGTTCTAGCCGCCTGCAAAGGACTTCCCCACGTTTGCTATGAAAGAAATCTCTGCGCGGCAGTTAGAAACTTCTGCGCGGGGATTTCTTTCCATGTGCGCAGCCGCGCACGCGCGCACCTTAGAGGGAACAGTGCTTACCTGCCTGCCTGCCTGCTTACTCACATACCTGTTTATGTTTTATTGAAAGACCCTTCATGACTCAGTGTACCTTCATGGCTGGAGAAGACTTCAAGCTGAGTCTCCCCACATCCAGTCCAATACTTTTAAATATTGTAGACAATGTGAATTACCAGTTTATTTGCTGAGCCAAGAACATGGGAAAAATGCAGAGATCTTAGTCACTATGCTTGATATTTTCTACACATGATTATTATATACTTATGAAAAATAGCATAAGAACTTTATCTTGTATTAAAGCTCATCTGTGCTAGTACCGTATTTTTCAGACTATAAGACACACTGGAGTATAAGATGCACCATGATTTTGAAGAAGTAAATTTTAAAAAAGTTTTTGCTTCCCAAACCCTCTGCACACCACATTTTTTGCAAAAAAGTGTGGGGGCATGCAGAGCTTTGGGAGGCTTGTATAGTGCTCCCTGTGGCTGGGGGGAGGCAAAAATGAGCAAAAAACATCCAATTTTTCACAAAAATGGGCCTTTTTTGCAAAAAAAAAAAAAAAAGGCATGCAAAGCTTTGAGAAGCTTGTAGAGTGCTCTTGGGAGCTTGGGGGGGGGGGAAACATCCCTTTTTTCACTCATTTTGCCCTCTCTAGCCCCCAGGAGTACTTTGCAAACCTCTCAAACCATCTGCACATCCATTTTTGCAAATTTGTTTTTTTTTGGGGGGGGGGAAGGTGCGTCTTATACTCTGAAAAATATGGTAATCTATTTTCTATCTCAGAAAAATGTTGATTGATCTCAATATATAACCATGAATTACATTTTAGAGTTTTTAAACATGAATAATTTTCACTTATGAAGCTTTCCAGTTGGGCTTAATAGGGACATCAATCCATTCAGAATATTTACACCGTATCTGTCATATACTAATAGACATGCAAGTATTTAAGCAAAGAAACAAGGACACATACAACAATTTGTATAGGTTCTATAACTCAAAGTCTCAGGTCTCAATCCACTATTGCAAGGGACTCATCTCAGCATATTAGTAGGCTTTTCTGAAGAACATGGCTTGAAGATTTCTGCCTTAATGAGCCTGGGTTTTTACAGCAATCATAGCAGCAAACTCAATACTAAAATAATATAGTGGGATGATGATGATGATGATGATGATGATGATGATGATGATGATGATGATGATAATGATAATGATGATGATGACAACGACAAAGGCAACAACAATAACAGTATGAACGGGCCTCTTCTTTTCACTGTATATACTGTACATTCATACATAATACAGACAAATGTACATATCACAGTTTCCCATGACTACCTTATTGTGCTGTCTTTGCATTACTTGCAAAAACCTCACAAGAGTTTGGTCCTTGATGGTGGAAGAATGCATGTATTTTTGGAAATATCCTTCTTAAAAATAAAAGCAAGATTAACAAGGGGGGGCAGTCTATCGTTTCACATGAAAATTGGATACATTTGGCTCAGGTTCCTTGCCAAATATGATACCAAATAACGAAATAATGAAAAAATGTAGTTTGATCTTTTCTAACTTTCGCCTAAAATCTTCAAAGCACTTGACCTTGTTAGTGAAAAGGTATGTACAACCAGAAAGTTTTATCATCTTATGAAAATAATGCCACAATTATTTATTTTAATCTTCTTTAACCAGCTGCCCTCCAGATATGTTGAATTAAATAGTTGCCATTCTTCTCTTTTACCATATTGCCTCAAAGATGTAGTCTTGCAAGCCTCTTTTTCTATTGTCAGAGATGTACTGTTCCTGGATTTCATAGATCCAAAGATTGGCTTCTATTGCAAAATCATCACAACCATAGTCATAATATATTCTTCATTTCTGTAGATCTTCCAAGGGCATCTGCAAGATTTCCAAAAATTATTACCACATTGTGATATTTTAAAAATTGTGAAAGAGGGAGAATTTATAAAACACTGAAGTATAATCCAATTAAATGTAAACCCAATCAACCTTACTTTTTGATCTGACTCTACAGTTTAATTTTTATAGTGCAGCTACTGGGATGCCCCTCAAAGTTCAGTTTAAACCAGGAAAAGATGCCACTTCTGTTTTGGAAGATATCCCAGCTAGTTAGTTAATGACTCAACTAAGGATTTCACTCTTGGCTTTCCAGCTTATAACCACATCTAGTTCCTACCTTATCTCCATCCCACCTCCATGTTACTACCTAATAATTTTTTCAGTGGCTAAGCAAATTAGGATTTGAAATGAAATCCCCCCTTGTTTTGATTCAACATTTGGATCACTAACTCACTCTTTCATAAAATGCTAATGTATTTGACTTTATAATGCAACCTTGTATGCCCCAAAATATTTTTTAAAATATTTTTAACTCATGTAAAACTCACCCATTCTCCTAATTTCATTTTATGCTACCCATAACTCAGAGATGTTGAACACCATATGAGCTTTAGATTCGTTTGATCTAGAACAGGAGCATCAAACACGATTTCATTGAGGACCGAATCATGGTTGTGTTTGACCTCAGGGGGCAGTGGTGGGGCAATGGCCAGGGTGGGCATGCCCCCTTTGACATCATTTGTGTCGGGGGCGCCTGTGGCCAGAATGCTCTGCCAGCGAAAATGGGCTCCCGAGCTCCGTTTTCAGCTGTGAGAGCCTTCTGTAACCCTCTGCCAGTGAAAATGGAGCTTGGGGGGACCGCACGCATTTTCGCTGCCAGACGCACCATGGGCCAGACATTCGCTGTTTCCAGGACAGCCCACGGGACAGATCTAAGCACCCTGCACTCTGGATCCTGCCTGCTGGCCTTGAGTTTGACACCCCTGATCTAGAGGTTCTCTCTAGCCCAATTTCATGGATGTCCAACGGGTTGAATGATGACATAAATGGATTGGGGAAGGGTATTTTTCCTTGAGCTTTTAGGCTGAGAGGGTAAAGGAATTACAGCTGACTTTGGGAATAAGGAAGAAATGAGCAACTTGGCACATTCATGGGAGGGAAGTATGAGAAAGAACTTGAAACTATCCCATTTCAATTTTTTTTAGTCCAAAAGGAGGCAAGAGAAACTTGGACAAGTTTGCAACATTTTTGAAGATGTTATTATAATAGACATAGATTTTTTGCTATCCTTGCCTCTTGAGCTAACTAAAATCTTGCTTAAATCTAACATAAAGGGCTAATAGGCATAGGACTTTCCTTTGTTTTTTAAATTATATAAAGCCAATTTTATGCCTACTGTTTTTGTCTGCTGGCAGGAGTGCAACGTATCACTAATTCAGCAACTTTGTTCGACAAAGTTTTTGAATGATACCGAAATTTCCAGAGTTCTCAGTGGTTGCTTTTTCCCATTTACATAAAGATATTACTGATAAGTTACATTATTCCATAAACAAATGTAATAAAACTATTATACAAATCAATGTTTCAGCCATTACTTGCAAAATCTGCTTACATTCTCAGTACTTTTATGTGTTTTGTGTGCTTCTTTGAATCAGCATTTTTTTAAAAACTGTGAATGCAAATTAACTTTTGTTGACTTAATAGACATAGCCAGTGGTGGGATTCACTTACCTTCACTACCGGTTCACAAATGTGAGCGTGCTCGTGGCCATGCTTGGTATACTCACAGGGGTCACTTTCTGCACATGTGCACTGCCTCCTGTGCATGTGCAGAAGGTCATGCGTTATGTTGGGGTGGGTGGGTGGAGCCTCCAGCAGCTGCTGTTACCGGTTCACCCGAACCAATACGAACAGGCAGAATGCCACCACTGGGCATAGCCATGTTGTAACAGGAGAAGAGAATATTTTCTGTGGGGCCTTTGGTGCTTTCTGAACTTGGTTATTTTGTCGCAAACATTTCATTACCAACATCTGATGATGTTAGCTTGTTTGGTAATTAAACGTCTGCAAGAATTACTTATTTAATTATTCAATTTGTATGGCCACCTATCTCACCTCAATAAGTGACACTGGGCAACACACAATCTTAAAATGTATTAAAACAATTCCCATCTCAAATATAAACATCAAAATACACAGCGTTCCATAGGGCAGGTGCTACAGCAGAAAAGGCACACCTACTAGGGCCAGACAACCAGCATTCCTTGGCCTATGGCACCCGGAGCATTCCCATCTTGCTGAACCAGATCAGAGGGGAAGGAGGGCCCCTCAAGTAATCCAATAAGCCCTTTTGAAGAAAAGATTGCAGGGAACAAGGGAAAGAGAAACTGTCTGCTGTGGTGGCTAAGATGCTGGACTGTATGAGTGGGAGTTCTACTCCTTCCTTAGTTAACAAAGCGAGTAGGGGGACTTTGAGATAGTCAAAGCTCCATTCACTTCACAAGTGAAAATAGGGAGGAGGAGGAGGAGGAGGAGGAGGAGGAGGAGGAGGAGGAGGAGGAGGAGGAGGAGGAGGAGTAGTTCCTGTATTTGCTGTGACAGCTGAACATAATAGGTCTAGAAGTAAAAAGCACAAAGATAAGTGCAGTGGCGGATTTAATGTGTTTTCCTTCAGTCCATTTGATCAAAGCTGAAGCTGAAAAACATGGAGCTAGATGCCTGTAAGGTAAAGATTTCCCTCGCACATATGTGCTAGTCATTCCTGACTCTAGGGGACAGTGCTTATCTCCGTTCCAAAGCCAAAGAACCAGCATTGTCCAAAGATCTCTCCATAGTCATGTGCCTGGCATGACTAAATGCTGTAGGCTCATGGAACGTTGTTACCTTCCCACCAAAAGTGGTTCCTATTTTTCTACTTGCATTTTACATGCTTTTGAACTGCTAGGTTGGCAGAAGCTGGGACAAGTAACGGGGGCTCACTCCGTTATGTAGTACTAGGGATTCAAACCACCAAAATGCTGACCTTTCTGATTGACAAGCTCAGCACCTTAGCCACTGAGCCACCATGTCCCTTTTAAGATGCCTGTAGGGACTCCTTAATTTGGGATACACTTGCATTGAACAATTAGTTTAAATTGTCCCTTGCAACTTGAGGATTCAATGATCTCAAAATCATAGAGAACAGAGAATAACAAACAAATCACTGCCCCCGCAGTAGCAAAAGAATCCTCTCCCCTTACTTGGCAAAAGAGAAATAATTTATTTCAGCCTTTGGAGTTCACAAATTAATCAACAGCTTTTGTCCTTGAAAGTTTGGCCAAAACCAACTTCTAGTCAAAACAATAAGAACTAGACGGAAATCGGAATGGAGAAATTTGCCAATTCTTAGCTGAGACAATCTTCAGAAGTACAGTATAAAACATTTGCTTACTAATAAGAGTAAAATTTTATTTTTTATTCTGCAAGAATGGGAAATGTGTGTATGTGGTTTAATGACCAAGAGACATGAGTTCAGTAAACGGGATCATCCAACGTTTGTGTAACCCCATCCTAAATTGATTGTATAACATTTTTAACAGGGCTGACAAGAATTGCTTGAAAAGTCCCACACGAGGGCACTGTGGCACCATATTTCTTTAAGCAATCTTGTTCTCCCCCCCCCACTTTCTCTGCCTACTATGGCCTAGTTCTTATAAACTGTAGGGGAGGAGGTGATGAACTTATGTCTGGATTGCAACACTTCAGACCATGTGTGAAGGCTCAGTTGATGAAATGTTCTCTTTATGTAGAGATTTAAAAAAAATACAATGGCATGCCAAGGATAGAATAGGTTATTTCGCAGCTTGTTTTACATATAATGGGAACTACATATATGAATGAGCAGTATTGTATTCAAAAGGTCCTGAAAGTTGAAATGACAGTACAGGTAGTACTTGACTTATGACCACAACTGAGTCCAAACTTTCTGTTGTTAAGTGAGACATTTTTAAAGTCAGCTTTGACCCATTTTGCGACCTTTCTTGCCACCGTTGTTAAGTGAATCACTGCAATTGGCAAGCTAGTAACCCAGTTGTTAAGGGAAACTGGCTTCCCCATTGACTTTGCTGACTTTGTCAAAAGGAACAAAGATTGCATATAATAGTGCTTGCAGTACAACATTCCTTTTGTCTCTTGCCCTCAGCAGATGTTCATAAACTCAACTTATTTCTGATGAATTCCAGAATTAATGAAAGATAGCATTAAAAAACTCCCACCAGAAGCCTCTTAATGAAGAAGTCAGGAATCTGTTGCATTGTTGAAGAGCCTACCAGTGCAATCAGGTTTTCCTGAAATTTAATCAAAACCAAAATTGAAGCCATAATTTCAAGTCCTTCCCATACGAGCAACAAATCTGCTCCATCATCTATAAGACAGTTCTTCAGAGATCCATTCTCCACCAGGCTGAACACGTCCGTCTCTTTTTAATTACTGGGAGAGCTTGCCAATTCAGCTCCCATAACTTTCTCCACAGATGTTGTCAATTTTAATCCTGTCCAAGATCTACCAGGAACATGGACCAGAAAACTGGATAGATAATAAAGTCTGTGGCAACATCACTTATCAAGGGAGCATAATTTGGGGTGAGGAGAACCTTCTTGGTGGGGTCTGCACAGTGACTGAGTTTAGGTGCTCAGGTAGATTGATAGCACAGGATACAATATTGTTCTGCTGTCAACTCATTTCCATTCGTGCCTCTCTATTTCAATTGCCTGTGATCTCTCTTCTTCCCAGGGAAAGTATCACCAATCTTATGCTGGCAGCTGAACCGCCCAGGCCGAACCCTCCCCCCACCCAAAAAAGCCAACAGAGTAATCTGATGCAGGGCACAGCAGGCACATCATGTGCTAGCCATATGTAGATGCTGAATGACTCAGAACGAGTGTTGCCAGGTCAGCATGATTATTCCCCATTAAAAGAATATTATTCAACGTTTAACTGACTTCCTTGGGGGTTGCCGCAAAACGGTTAGTTTCTATTCCAGATGGGAGTGGATGGCACAGTTTGCCAAACGGAGCAATTCTGAAAACCAAGGTGATTATCATCCAGCCCCAGCCCACCCTGCTAGTACGAGGGCAGGAGAGCTTCCAAAATGAAAACAAATTGGCCTTCACTGTGCACTGTGGAGCTGCTTCGGGTGATGTTTCATTAGATGACAGAATTATAGTACATGCTCATTATCCTAAGCAGGGTATGGGGGTGTATGCAGATGGGAGGGCGGAAGAGGCCATGTGTTTCTACCAAATATTTGTACATACAAGTAGCAATCTCCCTTCTATTTTATTTGTATGGACTGAGTGAAAAAAGAGGATTCAGTCAAAATGCAGGTACTCCACTACTTACAAGCATAATTGAGCCCAAAACTTACGTTGCTAAATGCAACATTTGTGAGTTTGCCCCATTTTATGACTTTTCTTGCCACAGTATGTTAAGTGAGTCACTGAAGTTGTTAAATTAGTCAAACTGTTGTTAAGGGTTCGCCATTGGCTCCTGATTGTCAGATCAAGGGGGCTCACATGACCTAGGACACTGTGACCATCAAAAATATAAGTCAATTGCCAAGCGTCTGAGTTTTGATCATGTGACCATGGGGATGCTACAAGGATCATGTGAAAACTGGTCATGTTGTCACTTTTTTCAGTGCTATTGTAACTTTGAACCAGTGGTGGGATTCAAGGAATTTAACAACCGGTTCTCTGTCCTAATAACTAGCTGGGTAGGCATGGCTTGGTGGTCATGTGAGTGGGTGGGCATGGCCAACTCAATGTCACTCACGTGGATGGACGTTTCGCCTTAGCTGTTACAATGTAATAAGGGGCAGTTTCTATATGCAGGGCAATAAAGATTAGGCTAGAAACAACACCAGAATGTTTCCTTCCTGTCTTCCTTACAGGATTAGCCCTGTACAAAACAAAAAAACAAAAGGAGATTTCTTCCAACAATCGGTTCTCTGAACTACTTAGAAAGTTACCAACCGGTTCTCCCGAATAGGTGTGAACCGGCTGAATCCCACCATTGCTTTGAACCAGTGACGTGCGGTGAAGCTTCTGGCTGGTGAGGCAACCCCCCCCCCCGGCAGCAGGCTGGAGCGAGAGCCGCAGAGGCGAAAGGTGAAGAGGGCTGGGGGTGTGTGTTCCAAGAGGCCCCCTCCCCTTTTGGCACTCCACAAGCCAGGCCCGCAGCGGCAAGAGGATCCGCTCCGCTTCTATCGCCCCCCCTCCGCTCCAGAGAAGCCGGCTGCGAGCGAGTCTCCACGAGCCCCGGTTCCCTCTCCCAGCAGTCCCAGGGGGAAACGGGCCAGCCCCACTTCCCTCCTGGACTTTCCGGCAATAGAGGACAGCATTCTGCTCCCGCCGCTTTCTTCCAGGGCTCCGGCAGGCCTGCCGAGGAGGAGCCAGGACAAGGCTGGAGCGAGAGCCATCGAGGCAAAAGGCTGGCCACTTGGGGCTTGGAAGAGGGAGCGGAATGCTGTCCTCCACTGCCAGAAAGTCCGGGGACGGAAGCGGGGCTGGCCCGTTTCCTCCTGGGGCTGCTGTGAGATGGAACCGGGGCTGCAGAGACTTGCCCGGCCGGCTTCTCTGGAGCGGGGGGGGGGGGGGGGGTAGAAGCAGAGCGGATCCTCTTGCCGCTGCAGGCCTGGCTTGCGGAGTGCCAAAAGGGGAGGGGGCCTCTTGGAACACCCCCCACCCCTCTTCGACGTTTCCTCATGGGGCTGGTGGGAGATGGAACCAGGGCTGCAAACACCCCCCCACCCCTCTTTGCCTTTCGCCTCCGCGGTTCCTCCTCCCCCCCTCCTCCATTCTCACCTCTGTGTCCGCCAGGCGTCTCGCGTTTATGCCCTATTGTAAGTCAAGGACAACCTGTAAGGGGAATTGCTCCATCAACCCTAGATGAAGGTGCTTTTTCAAAAGGCAACTGGACTTTCTTTGTTTTTCCTTGAAGACGTTTCGCTTCTCATCCAAGAAGGAAGCCTCTTGGATGAAAAGCGAAACGTCTTCAAGGAAAAACAAAGAAAGTCCAGTTGCCTTTTGAAAAAGCAGCTTTGGGTCAACCATGGCTGAGAATGGCTGAGAATCTTCATAGACAAAAATTTTCCTAGAGTGTCTGTAAATGGCTTTACATACGATACATGTGCGATAGCCAGTTATTCAATATTATTTTCAATACTTTTAAATATAGCAGGGGACTTTATGGATGCCCCCCTTCATTTATTCAGTGATATCTGAAAGACTTAAGAATTCAGCCATGAAAATGTAATCCCTGCTGTAAAGCAGCTATTGCTGCTGTTCTTTTGTCCTGGATGCATCATTCAACATCTCATTTTGCCAGAATAGTTGGCACTTCCTTGGGAATTATGGAATTCTTTCTGCTCCCTTGGAAAAGAGCAAGATGGGGACCTAGGAACCACTGATCTGAAATGCCTTCAGAAGTTTTCAATCAGCAGGGTCTGAATAACTTCCCCTGTGCAAGAAAAGGAAAATAGGAGACTGGAGTGTCAATTAATGCCTGTTGGTGGCCTTATATCATCAGCTATGAAAGCAGGCCAGTAACTCTGCAGCAGCACAAAGAGGTATGTTTAACAGCAGTGAGAGCTCAATTTTAGTTACTCCATGAAGGTAGCCAGAGGGTGAATGGAGTATGTTGTCCATACACAAGAAGTGAGTCTCAAGCCTCGTTGTGCCAGGTAGGTAGGTCAAGTCTTCCCCAGAGAAATACACTGCTAATTTATTTCACAGTATCTCCAAGTTTCCCCTACCTTCTTTTTCTTTTTCTAAGACAACTGTGGAATATGGCATCTTTTGCAAAGTTCAGCTTAAAGAAATCCCCATGAAAACAGGCAAAATCAAAACAGAGTGTGCGTGAATTTCCAACCTTCGTTTCAACTGCTTCTAGGCAAACATGCTTAGGAATAAGTTCCACCGAATCATACAGCACCTAAGATTGCTTCCCTGAAAACATGCAGATTTCGACAGACCTTTCATGCAAACTGCAGAGAAGAGATATATGCAGCAGATTTATTGGAATTAGAATGCTTATTTATGCTTTCCAATGATATGGTGGAAATAAATTATGGATATGAGCTCAAAATTCTGTCCACTATCTGAAAACAGAACAGGAGGAGACCAACTCTGATATGGAAGGGGAAGTTAGGAAAACAAAGTCTGAGTGTAAAAAAAAGGCTGAATCTGGTCATGAGTTATGGCGAAAGAAAGAAAGAAAATTTCTCCAAATATATTTTTATGGAGAGGCAATGGGGCAAGGCTGCCAATTGCTCCCTATTAGGCTTCCTGATCACATGACCAAGCACGTACAATATGCAGTTCACTCTGTACTTTCCAATGTACACATACACACGGAAACATACATACTGTATACAATATGAGTGGAAGCAGAAATACACAGAGACACAGAGACGACCAACAGGTGTCCCTGGGTGCCTGCAAGCTGTTGCAATTTGGTCAAAATGATGAAAATAGCATTGTGGCCTTGTGAACATATACACATGGATGGGAGTTGCCTTCTGACCTTGTAAGGCTGCTTTCATTAGACTGGCCAGATTAACATATGTGTGCTTTTGTGGTTGTTCAAATTTGTCCTCTGCTACGTGTGCGCATTAATGCAAATACATATTGTAAATCAAATTCCAGAAATAATTGCAAATGAAAAGCATGTTGTCTGGTCAGTCAAAACATGTTGTCCCTCAACTTCAATTTTTCTTCCCTAACAGTCTTTTGGTTGCAAGAACAAAGGTGTTAAGGGTATCTTCTCTCCCTCAAGGTAAAATTCCACAAATAAGGCACGGCAAATGCACAAATTAAGTCACCCCCTGCAGCAACTGTTTCTGTTTCACCACGTCTTTTATTAGCCGTGCTGGAAAAAGTGAGACACCTGTCAATTTCATCCCGATAAGGCAACACAGCCGAAAAACATGGCCCTGGAGTTCATGTTGGAATGCAGATGCCTTGGCTTGGGAGACACTTCTTTCAATCACTGAAAAGAAGTACATATGTTTATTTATAGAGATGGAACTCCAATTTTATTTATTTAGTGAACTAAACGTCCATCAGATGATTGTATCAGTTTTAAGACATTTCTATTGTCTAATCATTTGTAAACATTAGGCCTGAAAACAAAGCAAAGATGCTCAATATAAATGCAGAAAACCTCCTTAGAGGTGGCCAGTAGTGGGATTCAGCCAGTTCGCACCACTTTAGAGAACTGGTTGTTAACTTTCTAAGCAGTTTGGTGAACTGGTTGTTGGAAGAAATCATTAGGGCAGAGAACCCTAATTGTTCTGGTTGTTAAATTATTTGAATCCCACCACTGGAGATGGCACTGAGAAAATGGTGCTTTACCAAATTCTCCCATGTGGTTTATGCCACATTTCTTCCTCATCTGTAGATATCTTATTAGATCAGGGATGCATAGGGCACAATCTGCAGGCCATATTCAGGAAATCTTTTTAAAACCCCTGGAAGCATTCTCTCTCCCTCCCAAATATTGGAGAAATGCCTGGAAGTAAAGTTAGAGAAGAAAAACAATTACCAATGCTGGTAGCCCTCATTTAGCAATGCCTTCTTCAGTCACCATTCACAGACAGTGATGAAAATGTATCTTTGCGCCCGAAGCTTGTATTTAAGACCGTTGCAGTATCTCTCTTAGCCATGTGCTTGTTATTACAATCAGTAGGTGTTGTGCCTGACCCCCCTCCTCTTAACCAAGTTCTCTCTTTCTGAGCCCCTTTTCCTCTTTAAAAAATGCTAACCACAGGTTAGTAGGATCAACCCTGTGATCTTAATTAGTTGATCAGAACTCTCCCAGCTGCCAGCTGCTGCCTGAAACTGATAAGACACTAACCAGTTTCAAAGGAAAGGCTTTTGTTTGCCTCCTAAAGCAGTGTTTCTCAACCTTGGCAACTTTAAGACATGTTTAAGTCTGGCAGCAAGGTTGAGAAACAAAGTCCTGAAGGACTTCAGGCTCACAGCCACCAACTTGCTAAGAAAACAGCAGGCATTAGCACATTCTATGTGTATTCCCTATTGTCTGCCTGCTTACTTTCTTGTAATCCCTTTCTCTCCAATGAATGTAAATACAAACATTATATCCCTTCTTGTTAATTATCCCTCCGCCAGGGTAAGCATTCCAAGAGGTGGGGGAATGGGAAAAAAGGGGCTGTATGGTTTGTCTTTTTACTTGGATTTTCATGAGTTCTAGAAACCATCCCTCACCTGACAGTTTGAAATTGTATCCTAATGATGCTGTAAAACACGGGTGTCAAAGTCGATCACGTCACATGAGGTTTTTTTGCCTTTGTAGAGCAGGAGTGGGCGTGGCCTGCGCGTGATGCATTTGGCCCATGGGTCGCCAGTTTGACACCCCTGTTGTAAAACAAAGGAAAGAGGAAGTAAAATTGCAGGCATGGCATGTGATTTTACCATGTCATGCACATTCACTTAGTGACTGATTTGCTGGTCATAATTGTGGTTGCTAAATGAGGACTTCCTTATTGTGCCTATAAAGATGATTTAGCCTGTGAAAATGGCATAGAACTAATGGTTAAATGAGGCTCTTCCATTGAACTCCCAATCTATAAGCCAACAGCAATCCTCAACCAGAGAAATCAGCTCTATTACATTAAATTAAATTATTCCTCTCTTGCATTCATAGGAATGTCAACAAAATTGGAAAATTTATTCACAGCCATTCCATGCCAGGACAGGTCTAGGTATATTTCATAAATAAGAATAAAAGGGAAATACAAGTGTGTCACATTGAAATTCCAATGTGACTATTTGCGTATCTAAACTCTGTTATGAGATCAGTAACAAACATGATTTTTGGATTATTTTTAGTGCCTCCCAGATGAGAATTTGGACGTGCAAAAAACACTAGTTTTCTAGAGCTACAACTTCGTGAAGTTTTCATAAGTATCTCTTTATGACTCGGCACATTGACACCTTCAGAGGGCCTATAAAAAGGGCAGATGTGCAAAAGAGCTAGATACATTTTTGAAAGGTCTGATAGATTGCTGAAGCAGTGAACACTGCCTATTTCACCATTTGTTGGTGGTGGGGCAGCTTCTGTTCCTTATCTTTAACAAATTGTCAGACCAAAAAGTCCTCAGTAAAAATAAGGACCCAGGATTATTAGGTGCAATATGCAAATAAAGCTTATATTGTAAAACACCATAGAGTGCTCTAAAGCACTATGGGATGGTATATAAGCCTAAAGGCTACTGCTGTATAATGAAGAGATTTAAAGAAGCAGAGGTATAAATAAATCGCTTATCATTAACAGCAACTGGAAAACAGAAATTCTTTCCATGTCCAAGCATGATTTAGATCAGGGGTCACCAACCTTTCGGACCTCAGGGACCACTAAATTCATAATTTTAAATCCTGTGGACCACTAATGTGATCTGCTTAATGACCGGTTGGGTGAGCACGGCTAGGTGGTCATGTGACTGGCTGGGCATGGCCAATTCAATGTCACTCATGTTGAGGGGCACTTTGCTGGCCTCTACTCACCCCTTCCCTGCCAGCCACTCCTCACCTCCCCACTGGGCTCCTTAGGACCCCAACAGGAAGCAGTTGTTGGAGCTCAGCAGCCACCACAAGAAAGAGTTGGCAAAACAGCTCAGTTCAAATTGGATCTGATCAAGAAGGAGGCTCAGCAGAAGCACCTCACTGAGGACTATGAGCATAGGCTTTCCAAGCAGAGAGAAGATCTGCAGGAGTGCAAGGCCAGGTACTGGTGCCTGCACACTCAGCGAGCTGAGATGGTCAGCCAGTTCCAGACCGTGATGCAGTGGAATGAGGCCCTCTAGCTCTTAGCCACCAGTGGCACTTCCCTCCAGCCTTCGCCCAAAGTCCAGCACCAGGAGGCTGAAGCAGACCCCAAGTCGGAATTTCTTCCCCCTTCTGACCCACACAAAAAGACCCCAAAGGGGGATACTCTCTGCAGCAACACAAATGTTCATTGCACGTTTCTGATCCAGGGTCCGTAGTTTGAGGACCCCTGATTTAGTCCAATATAAAAAATGCAAATAATTTTTCTGTGGACCACCAAAATTTTCTCATGGACTCCCAGTGGTCCACAGACCACGAGTTGGTGACTGCTGATTTAGACCCAGCCTATCAAACTCCTGGATTAATGAAGAAAAAAGTCCCAATACGTCATGTGACACCGCCATGACGACTTGAGTTTGACACAGCTGATTTAGACAATTAGTATTCAGGGATGTCCCCAAAAAACCGGATGGCAGATGCAAAAGTAAAGTCAAAGCTCTGCCTAATTTTATATGTGTGTTGCATGTGTGAAAGAGATGGGTATCTCCTTGAGGAAGAAGACTGGCAAACAGCTAGGCTAGAAAGATCTTGGGAATCATTTCTCCAGCAAAATCTAAAGGTGATAATTTAGAAAAATTGAGGGTTAAGAAAAGTAGCTGATCCTGGTAGGCCAGCTGGTAATGAAGCTGAGCCAGAAAAGAAGTAAAATAAGCAAAGAAACTTCAGAAGACTCAGGGAAAGACATGTGGTTAGGAAAACTGATTATGAGGTTTGTGGAGGGCAGCCAGGCAAACTGGAAGGGAAATTTTGAATGGGAGTTTTATTCATGCAATTTAAACCCTTGTACAAGGTACCCTATTGCAGCCAACCATGGTTTGTTAGTTAAACTACCAGCTTTGGGTTTATATATTACAGTACACTTGACCAGGATAAATTCTACAGACCAAGATATGCACCCTTGGCAATTTGAAGACTAGTGGACTTCAACTTCCATAAGTCTTGAAGTTGTCAAGTTTGGACACCCCTGCTATAGACTATTAAAGTACTTGCCACTTGCTATGCTTCCTAGGTATGCTGGGAGTTGTAGTTCATTACTATGAGTGTTACTGGTTTAGACCAAACTCAAATATACTAGTTTATTGCTTAGGTGTTGAGCAAAATTTAATTTAAAAGTTTCCCAAGGGCTATACGTTTTCTACCAAATATTCTATTGTTAATAGAAGTTTCTTCAAAGTTCTTCCTTGATCCATTTTTCATTTTCAAAGATGTAAATAATTGCTTAAAAAACCCCCAACAATAACTTGTTTCTTCAGCATGAGCTATAAAAGCTACAACTTCTCAGCTTAGACTGTAAAGTTCTCAACAATAATTAAATGGTAGCAAAAGGATATAGTAACTCTAGCTTTCCTCCTGTCCTCTGTAAAACCAATAGCCCCAATTAAAGCAAAAAAATTCCTAAGGGTGAGTGTGCTCACACAAATGCTTTATCCAGTCAGCCACTACCTGTTCAATTATGTTTACCGAGGATTATGAAACTCACTAACAACGCCATTGTTTAGCAACCAAACTTTTGGGCTCAATTGTGGTCATAAGTCAAGGACTATATCTGTCTTCCTCTGCATGGTAGCCTTATCCTAGTAAACTCCTTCTCCTTTATGGCAATTTTCCTCTCTGCTAGAGGCACCAGATGATATAAAGTTTCCTGCTGGAGCAGGGGGTTGGACTAGATGGCCTCCAAGGTCCCTTCCAGCCCTAGATTGCTGTGCTGTACTGATTATTACAGTACACAATCCCACTAACTGGATGAAAAACCAAAATGTTGAGAATCTAAGTGGGCCCAGCCACTCTCTATAGAATGTTACTAACAACCTATGAGTCTTTGTACAAGAAAAGGACTGACCAGGCTTCTTAACTTCACAACTCTCTTCCCCATTGACTAGTCCAGTGGCAGTAGGCATGGCTTGGGAAGTACATTCTGGGATGCCAACCTTGGCAGGGAATTCTGTAATGGATAGACTTGTTTTTTCAGCCATCTTATTTTGAGCTCCTTTTCTTGAATGAAGGCTAGCAAATAGGACAGAGGCCTAGATTCAGGAATCCTCAGAGAAATGAGGCTGCTAAAATTGGAATGACCTTTTCACCCGGATCTGGTGGCCCTTTGATGTTATGATTAGATTTGCTGTAGGATAAAATTTTAATCCTGGGGATTATTTATCTGTTTGGTGTTCTTATAACACATTCCCTCTGACCAAATTCCGCAGAAACAGGTTCTTTGAGTATAGTACTTGACACAATGCTAATAAAAAACTTTGCATTCCGTTACAACCCAGACACTTCCCAAATGGAACGAGACAGGCCTCCTAAAATGCCATTCCTCCACAAGACCTTCTAAAATGGGCACCAATTCACCACTTGTCATCTTGGTCTTAAATGCTCAAGCTCTCCTACCTCAGCAGTTTATTTCAGTCAACTGAGAAGAGCAAGCAAAAACCAAGAATCTCCCAGGCAGGCAGGATTACCATCTGAAAAATCTGTACTCTTAGCTTGGGAATGTTGCAGCTCTGGACGTACCGATTGTTTCGTGCATGCCTGTCAATGCAATTTCATAAATACCTTCTTAAACATGACTTCAGGCAAACGGGTGTTTGGGTGTAGGCTAATGAAGGAAGAACCCACATGGAATTCTATCCAGGAGCTCAGTTGTTTCAGGTGCAAAGGGAGGGCTGGTGTGTTGACAAGGTTTTGCTGTGGTTCTCAAATGACACTCGCTCTCGGTAATATATTCTTCTGAGGCGTTTTGTGCAGCATCAAGATAACTTATTGGGTGGGCTCCTGTGATGAGAGATGTTTGGCGCTGCCGTTTGTTCTCCTGGATGCCAAAGTTTCAAAACCTGTAGGAGGAAAAACAACTACTACTACTTGTTATGCTGCTCAGAATTGCTTAAGATGGAACGCTATAAAAATCTTTAAATAAATAAAAAAATATTTATTTATTTCTTCTTTCCTTTTCTTCCTTCCTTTCCTTCCCTCCTTTCCTTCCTTCCTTCCTTTATTCTGGATGCGAACACAGAACTTTTCACAGAGAGAAGTGTAGTTTGCCATATACAGAGAGAGGAAAAATGTAGGCTGCTTTCTGCTGTAGTTTCTTGTTAAGCATACGGAAAGTTGTCTCACCTGTAGTTAGGCTATGTATTAGCCAAGTCAGTGACTAGACTTTGTCCCCGTGTTTTAAATTCTTCAGGGCCCCAGTTAGAATTGGATTTCTTATCTTTAGCTCTCTGGTCCTTAACATTGAAAATGCCAAGGACTGAATCTGGAATTACATTTCAGTCAATGGATTTTGTGGAAGTATTTCACTTTGATTAATATTAAAAACAAACTCTGTCTCACAACTCAATAGGACATTCTAATTTTTTCTTTGTTTACATTCCCAAAGGGGTTAAAATAACCTTTAGAAAAGGTGTAGAATTCGCTCTATTGGGTTTGTATTCTTTTCCTTTCAGTGTGCAAGAGAGCCTTCCCTAATTGACTACATTCAAAAAATAATAGAACTATAACTTCCATAATCTTTACGTAGCAGTTAGGCACTGGTTAAGGAATATGTAAGTGAAGTTGAAGTCTATATGCAGATCTGGAGAACTGTTAGACTCCAACACCAAGGAGATACAGAGAACTATTCTGACTACTATAAGATAGGAAAGGATATAGAATACGCTTTGCTGTCACTTATGATTGTCTGTAGTTTTGAAGCCCAGATCAAAATTCAATATATTTGAAGGCCCCTCTCTAGGAAAGGCTATTCTGATATAAATAATGGATATTGTTTGGAATCAATACGCACCATCCAACATCTTCCACTCGATGTGAGGTGGAATGGGAATCATACAGCATAATGGTATCACAAGAATACTGAGTATTCTTTCAAGAATAGTAAATAAGGTATTTCACTGACTTCATATTTGCAGAAAAATAACATGACATAGCCTCCAAGTCATATTTAACACATGATAATGTCTTCTGTGGGGCCCTTTTTTTTCTAACTAGTGGGTAGCACATTTCCATACAACTACATTATGCATTTGCTTAGATTTATCAAGAATAATGGGTGTGGGAATGATGCATCAGAAAATATTTTGCACAAACATTACCTAAGACTGCCATAACCATACTTCTGTTGTTGTTTTGTTTGTAGTGTAGTGTCTTCATTTCCATTCCTCACAGAGTTAATTCCTCAAGCCAGGATGGTGCTCCAGCATATTTCCATTCCTTTATCCACCCTGCGGATTTTAGTTGCAGAGACTTTGTTATTCCATATAGCAAACACTCAAGTTGCAAAGAGGTCTGATATTATGTCACAATCCTGGTTAGAGGCAGATACTTTTAGTTTTATTACAGGTAGCAGATTAAAAGTAGCAGTGACTTTTGAAACCTGTTTTGCTAGCTACAGGGGAAGCGATGAAAGATGGAATAAGCATTTGCAGTATGTCTGTAGAAGAGCAGCAACCATAAATCAACTTATTTGCATATGCCTGACAACAGATATTTCGCCATGCCATTTT